>NC_141768.1:47506542-47813685 GCF_051362555.1 Lingula anatina
TGCAGCACTTGCTGATAAAGTTGACAGGTGCTGCATGGATGTCTGGATGATAGGACTGGATGTCTGGACATAACTAGAACAAAGTCGTCACACTGAGAACAATGCGACAATTGCAGTGCATGCAACAACACGTGCCAACTAACGATAATAAATAATAATCTTATGAATCAAGACGGCAATCAAATAAATCAAATTTATGCCTGTCAAGTTCACAGCATGTCCTTATCATTTATGTAAACTGTGTCTCCTTTCACAGTGTCTTTTAGGGTCTCCTTCCTGCAGAGGCCTCGTGCCTAGATCTACACGGCTCATGTTTGACATATGTGTTAGCTACAATACCTACATATAATATGATTCAGGGTAGTTACAACCTCTATTGTATGCAGTACACTAGCTACAAGCATTATTATATGCAGTATGTTAGGCTTAGCTTCATTCTAATATTGTATGCAGGTGTTAGCTACAATCTCTGTTATATGCATTGTTCCATTTACTAAGCTAAACATGTGGCAGTAATTAATATATCTCTGATAGACAGTAAGTATTTGTTCTATATATGAAGTCTATCTCATTAATGCATATCAAAATCACACAACACAAACCAGCATGTCTTAAATAGAGCTGCTTTCTGATACATTTTGTGTCACCAAAAACTCTTTCAACAGGAAAATCAATAAGTGTGCTAAATTAAATGTAGTTAATGAAACCAATTTCAAATAAAAAACATGTCATCAACAGAAAATAATTTTTCTCTTGGTTACCATAGCTACTGGTAAAAAACATTGACAAAAAGGTTACGTAACTTATATTTACACATTTAGTTGTTAAAATAATGCAACATATATCAAATGAATAATGAGTATATTGTACTAGCAAGTGTTTTGCAAGAGTTTAAAAATATATTACATCTTTCCTATTGGATTGTCACTTTGTTTTACTATCTAAACCTCACAAAATCTTAAGCTAAATATATTCGAGATAACAAATGGCTTTACATCAAAAATAAACTGTTTCCATTAATATGGTCAAACTCCATTAATCTTTAATCAATATCTGAAAATACCTCCGAGGCGTTTTCCTTCAGCTGTTGCTGCACAGCTAGGACGCGTTCGATGGCATCTTCCAGTAAAACCGCCTTCTCCTGCAGCTTCTGCAGTTGCTGCTTTACAGTGTTGTTGTTCATAATGCTGAAAATACAAATATATATCCAATTTAAACACGCAAAGAAGCAACACAAATGTCAGTATCTATATTCGGTAACAAATTGCATGCAAACAAAATTCCAATAACATGAAAGAGGGGAAAATCCATTTCCATGCATCATGTAACTAAACAGCTTCATTTAATCTCCTTACCTTTCTTTTACCTCTTGTGATAAAAAAATCTATGATTTTTGGGCCTTAATCTCCGGGGACAAAACTATCCAAAGATTTCAATCACAACAGTTCCTGGCACAAAAATAAAGGCCAAGAGGTGTTCAAGCTCTTTAATGTGTGGTGCAGGACTTGTTTACATATGATGCAGCACGGAAATTTGAACTTTGAGCACACGTGAGTGTCCTTACGTCCTTCAACGTGTTTGTCTATAGAGAGGACTGTTTACTGATGAGTGCAGATGAACCCAGAGCCACAATAAGGCTCTTCTCATATTGAGACAGTTGTCTAGCTTCAAACAATGGCTATTATTTTACAGAGTCACCTAAATGGAGCCTCCCCCTACCTCCTAAGCCTGACACAGACAGTTAACTGGATTGGTTTTATTTGGTACATCGGACCTTGCGATAGAGAGTACTGTAAGAGCACATTCAGAACAAGTTGACTTGCGGACTAAAAGATCCACGGACTAAATATGGCCAACCCACTAAAAAGATTATGTAGACTAATCCCCTGATCGTCTCCCCGTCTCCACACACGTCGCTACAGGGACCTGACAATTAAATCTCGGGAGTTGAGATTTAATCCGTTTAATGGTGTGTGGAGGCAGAGACACCATCAGGGGATTAGGCGACTTGCTTTAAGTGAGGTGAGCCATAATTAGATGGCAGTTCTGTTAGTCTGTGGATCATTTGTTCTGAATGCAACCGTAAATTTCTCCAAACCAAAATAACATATTAGGACCAGTCAAACTGGTGTGATAGAGAACACTACTTCTCATTGTAAAGAGCACTTTTTGCAGAACAACTAATTCATCTGCAAAACACAAAATACTGTTTATTGGGCTGGGTCTATTCAATAGTAGTTGATTGGTTTCTGTGTGGTTATTTCTGCACTGTCACCTGTCAACGTGTTTCAGAGCACATGTTGATGCATGTGATGTGTGTACTACACTAACCAAGCTCTTAGCCATGCTGCTAATAATATGGTGGTACCAAACCATCCGTTTCTCACGGTGAATGCCAAACACTTGACAAGACTGTCTCCCAGGGTTATCATGCCTTATCAGTTGGCACAAGGCCATAACCACCTTCATACCTATCCCCCCCCCCAAAAAAAAAAAGTGCATCATATGACTGAGAGTAAGAGTACGTAAACAACTGCTACCTAATTTGACTTACATAATTTAATCTAAGTCGGGTATCAAAAATAAACAGTAGACCTACCACCTCATATTTTACATATACTCAGTGCCACCCTTGTAGTCTGTCTACCTTTAATTTGAATCATGGCAAATATCTTTGTAATCATGCTTTACCTTAGAACTTAGGGTGCATTCCCATAGATTTTAGATCAATCTATCCCCGTGGGGAGTCTCACTAGATTACTGTCAGATAATCCAGCTTAAATGTCTGTCCCGCCTACTACAAGCTGTAAGGGGGTAATTAACTTTTATGCCCACTTGGCTGACAGCTATTTAGCGTGAACCCCCAGGGAGTTAGGTCGATCTAGCTGGATCGATCTAATTTCTGGGAATGGGGTCTTAGTTTGGTTTATGTGGAGATACCAAGACAATGCCAGCAATAGTTTGAGATTTCTGCCTTTTCCAAATTTGATCTCTATTTTACATGTTTTTTGTTTATTTACTGATGGAGCTAAAGTCGGAGAAAAAGCCAATATGATATTGTTAGTTTTCTTTCGAATAAGAAACTTTATTGGCCATAGTATGTAATACTAAAATTTTTAGCATTAACACATGGTATGATCAATTTACAGTCAGACAACCACATGTAACTACACACATGAATTACATCTAAAATGTTATTTTACAGTAATATGGGCATAATTTAACAACACAGTGTTTGCAAGATGACACTATTCATAAAGAAAGAGTGTCTAAATCATCATATAACAAGTATCTAAAATTTTCCCCTTATTGACAATAAGCAAACAGAGCAATCCATCCATGCTTTATATATTGACTTCTAGACTTGATTATTGTAACAGCAACCATATCAAATTCAAAAACTTCATTCTATTTATTATAATTCAGCTGTACATCTCCATATTATCTAGCTGAACAATATTTTAGAACTAGCTACCCTGGCTGTCCCATCTGAACTCTAAGATATCAACTGGGCTCAAATTCTACTGAAGCAAAAATATAAAGACTCTGAATCAAATAATATGAGTCTGTTGCACCAACTGTATGGTGTGATTTTATTAAATGACAAGTCAAATGTCTCTCTTTATGACACTTATAAAGAGAGATGTGATAGTTTTAAGAGGGATTTTATAAGATTTTTAAATTCCTATAAACCAAGGAATAGTACAACAAATAAATTTATCTCTAACTTTTTAAATTGCTTTTTATTAAGTTCAGAATAATCTATGCACTGCAGTCGAAGGTTATGTATATAACAAAATGCTATCATTCATTTTGAAGTACGGCAGCAGGATCGCGTCATTATGGTTGCCCTCGACGCAGCCACGCATGAGCGGCGGCCGACATAGCTGTCATTTCGTTGGTCACGTTCTTAACATCGCCTGAGCACGGGGGTTAACGACGCAGTTGAGAGACATAGTAATACCAAACACATCTGATGGCATTTATAACGTTATACGATTAAAGTATAAGACATAATAAAATAGTATTTAAATTTTTAAGATGATTTTCTTTCGAAATTTTTAGTATTTTTGCTCACGTGTCTCTGCCCTCGCGTGACCTGCAGTGAAAGAGCGGTCGACAGACAGTGTCCAGTAACATGTATTTTGTATGTTAAAGTAACTCACAAATCGAAATCTACGTAGTCACATGCTAAATATTTTCGATTTTCTTATCGATATTTGACAAAATATAGCATTCGTACCTGATTATCCCCAGCAAAAGCCGAGCAAATTGGATGCTCTGTCAGCGTTCGCAATCAAGGTCATTAATTGGAACGCAAGATAGGACACGCATTGTGCAGTTGCACCATAATAAAGAAATTGCTTCCCTCCGACACTTGCTTGTGTATATAGTTAAGCAATATGAATTTGTTGCATACTGCTTGTTTAATCAAACATACAGTGCACTGAATAAACTTGTTATTATGTTATTAGCTTTGGGATTGTCTTGTCCTGGATAAGCCAAGTTCTCGCCTACCGATGACATTCAGAGTTAATTTGGAAGAACCGAAAAGAGTATAACCATCTAGCAGGACTTTTTAATAAGTTTAAACCATAGAAGTAAATGTTTAAACTAAGTAGGACATAAATGATGTACAATAACAGCATAATGGGCATACAGGAGTAGAGTGAGAGAGAGAGAGAGAGAGAGAGTGCGTGTGTGTGTGTGTGTGTGTGTGTGTGTTAGGTCTGTGTTTGTTTCATTGGTGGAGAGGGGTATTTAAGGGTGCTTTCCCAGAGATTTAGATCGATCTAGAGATTAAGATTTAGATCGACCTAACCCCCTGGGGGTTCACGCTAAATTGCAGTCAGCCAAGCGGGCACCTTAGTTAATTACCCCCTTACAGCTTTCAGTAGGCGGGACAGACGCTTAAGCCGGCCAAGCTGACAGTAATCTAGTGAGACTCCCCACAGGGATAGATCGATCTAAAAATCTATGGAAATGGGTTCTAAGATTTGTCGAAGCCTGTGGGTCAACTTATAATTCATAATTTAGCTTACACACTGTAGGAGTACAGATTTTAAAATAGAACATCAATCTAGAACTTTACAGATAACTAATTTAAAGCTCACTTTTAGCACACACCGACCATCCTGTTAAATTTTATCTTTTGCTTCAAATTGCAGTTAAGGAATACAGATGGGTGCCTTTGTAAGTGATATACAGGGAGATAAAAGCACTATTGTGGAAGAATTAACCAGTCCATCCAAGGGTGACTGGATAACTCTTCATTCTGAGATCACTGGAGGTTAGTTGGTATTAAAACTCCAGCCTGAATTAAAGTTCAATTTTAGTGGAAATTTTGAAGTTTTTCCTCAATTAATAATTTCTTAATTATTCCTTAATATTCTGTATAATATGGTTTTCTGTGCTAGGTATAAATACATACAGGTTCTCTCTCTTTTAGTTACAATGGTGGAGGTGGAACGTTTGTGGCTGCGTTTCCAACAAATGGGATGTGACGAAAATGGAATACTTTCAGAAGAAACTGTGAAAAACAACCCAAAATTTAAGGATGATGTCTTTGTAAGGAATGTAAGTAACTGTGACATGGCAGGTTGATATATGCAATGTAACTTAAATTCTGTCATAATCCCTTTAAGACTTATTACATAAATATATCACAGATTACAGTATTTTTAAGGATGTGAACCTATGTATAAGAAACATATCCTTTAATTGCTGTTTAAGTTCATCTTGTTGAAAGAATTATGATATAATGGAAAGAAAACTTGAATAATGACTAAATTAAAACAGTTTTTGTCTTTCAAAGAAATTGCCAAAAGATATGTACTTGTATACACCAGTAAGCTAAAAATGCTACAGTTTATTTGACATTATAGTTCTGTTGGTCTCTGCAGAATTTGTCATAAACAAAAAAAAAAAAAATGTTCTGATGAGTTTAGCCAGAAAGATTTACTCATTTGGCTAGAAAAGTACCGAGAGCAGAGATATTGTTTTTTTTTTTTTTTCTTAATACATTCTGCACAGTCCCATATGCAAGGGTAGAGAGAGATTGGGGTTTTTGAAAGAATCCCTGTTTGGTAGAAAAGGGTTGATTCTGGCTAAAGAAATGATCAAGATTCTCCTCCATTCTTCAAGATTGGTCTACAAAGTGGGTAAAAAGCCCCCACCCCCACCCCAAGGCCTGGTGCAATGTACACTTTACCAAGAATTTGAATTAAACTATTCCACGTGTCACATCATAAAAGAAGTGGCAACAGATAAACAATATTAATAATACATTTATATATATATATATATAATTGCCATGTTATGGGACTTACTGAAAAAAAAAATGGATTTGTGTTTTTATTCATTTTAATAGGTCTTGGTGAAATTTGCAGACCAAAAAGGGGATATCCACTTTCAAACTTTTCTCAATGCCATGGAGTGGTTTGAAGAATCTGATATTGAAACAAAACTAAAAGGTTGGTCGGCTATAACAAGTTCCACAATGTAAAAGTCTTTGTCAAAAAAACATTCCTTCTTTTAGCAGATTGAGGAATTAGTTGCTGATAGTGAACAGTACAGCACATGGCTGTCATCAGAGGAGTTTATTATCATGTTTAGAAGATTTTATCAGTTGCCATATGATTATATTGAATTTAACATGATGCATCAATTTTACTTTGAAGCAACCTTTAGTCTGTTTAACAATGGGAACCCAATCTATCCAGAAATGCTGGAGAGAATTATCAAACGAGTTTATTCAGAGGATTCAGAGGTAATTTTAAAGGCCGCTTAAAGAACAGCGGACTAACTAGTCCATGGATCAAATATGGCTGACCCATTTGAATGCTTCTATTCAGTGCCTACTAGGGGATTAGATGGCAAGCTTTTAAGTGGGTCACCATATTTGATCCTCAGACTAGTTAGTCTACTGTTGTGAATATAGCCATAGACCCTTTTCACATTAAGCGATCTACTTAAGCAATACACTCTGTACTTTGAGGGGTCCTAACATGTAATAATGCTACTGTTACAGGGGTTTTTACTCTCTTTCTCATTTTTTTACAAGTGCTGTTTACTTATGCGTAAATTAGTTAATTGCCCATGGGAGGGGGGGGAGGCAGCATTTAGTCAGCTCTTTTACATTATAGCTTAGCTATCAAGTTGTCAGACTCTCAAAGTGGACCTACGTACCACTCGATGTGAAAGGAGCCTGACATTCATACAGTATTGATCTTAACCCTGATTTTCACCTCCACTTTCAACTTGTCCCTATGTTGTCTACATTGTATAGATCAGTAGGTGATATTTGTAAAGCATCTTACATTTTAGAAGCTCTGGGGTTAAGATTTGTACATATACAAATATTATCTAATGAAAAAAATGTTTATTCATTGATTTTAGGGTAAAATATTTCTCAGTATGGTATAAAATGGGGATTTTTTCCTTACTGGTTATTTTAAAAAACTTGCATTCAAATGTTCATTTTTTATCATACAGGCATCACATAAAAGGCTTACACAAGTATTTATGAAGTACATAGATGACAAAAATCAAGGTAAATAGAAATATTGTTTTGAAATTTTTACCACTAACTTATATATCAATATATTTACCTGTCAGGCAGAACTTCTGTACATGTTGTCTTTACCTCCTCCATGATTGTATGGCCAGTCTGAGAGATGACATTAGTTATGGCATTTAGGTCTGTCTCATCTGTTAAACAATTTATGGGTAAATGATTATAACTGAAAAAGAATACAGACCTGTACAGATAACTCATTCTATGGTGATGAATTGTGCACATGTCTGGGCATTTAAGTTTAAAGGGATAATAACTCTTCGTATGAAATCTATATTTCACAATAAAAACATTGTGAATAATTCATAAAAATATAATATATTCTGTTTTACCACAAAAACGGCAGTTTTAGCTATTATTCTGATATCTGAGCTTGTCTTTAGACCACGTGACCTCCATTGATGTCTATACTCTGTTAAAATCTCTTAAGAGATTTTAACAAAAAAACAAACTTTTTAGAAAAAAACCAGGGACTAACTTCGAATGTAAAAATGGATTCATTAACCATTGGTAAGTGTGGGAAAATTGTTGTTTACTCCAGGAAAATTCATTTTTTGGCCGAAACGAAGAGTTATTATGACTTTAACATCTGGATTACAGAGATCGGGGGGGGGGGGGAGGTCTGTCTATTAAATGGATACTGTGATTGGGGGGGGGGTGTTTTTCTATCTTTCAAATTGGTACAAGTACAGAGTATTATCAGAACACTGAAGAGGACAAAACCATTGTAATCCTGTATGGAATTCAGTGGATTAAAGAAGGACTCAAAGTGCCATGAAGCACAGTGTAGTGTTCCTGTTGTCATTTAATTAAAAAGAATATATACGTAGCTGTTGTTTTCTGATTGTTCTAAAAAGAAAAATTTTGGATAGGAAAGGAAGGCTCTGCAACATTCTATGAAAGAGAATATAGCAACTTATACAATTTTAATTTTTTTTTACCTTTATTTTACATGATTAATCTCTTGTGTTAATTTTGCATAATTACTGAGTATCTGTGGCTGCAGTTAACTTTACATGATTTAATTTTTCAGGCTTTATTGATCAAGATATGTTTGTACGATGGGCAGCAACTTTGCCAAAAGAATCCCTGGAACAAGTAATGCATTTCTCTGTGGTCCCACCAGAAATCAGTGGAGAGGCACAGAAAGCATTTGAAGGCAGATCTCGTTTGGCAAAAAATTGAGCCGTTTCCAGACACTGTGTAATGGAATCTACCAGAGGTTACATCTCCTGGCCACCGTCAGCTTTATATGTGCCATATCTGCTGTGCAGCTCTTTTCCTTTAGCTATATATGTATGCAATGTGTTTCATTTAGGCCGAGTTACAATTACACACAAACACAAAAAAAAAAAAAAAAACAGATTGTGTAATTTATAAGAGATGCATTGTGTTTCATTCAGGCCAAGTTTTTATTACACCCAAATACAAAATAGCAGAATGTTTAAAGAGATGCTTTGGAGTTGATCTGATCAAGTTAGGTATAGCGAAGGTCTGATATTAAAAATGTTGGCACAGAATATGATAATCATCATCATCAACCTTTGGTCACAGGGGTGGCGGGGATCATCATGGTGTGCTCCCTCCAAACAGAGCTGTCCTGTGTAAAGGGAATGGATATCAGCAGTAATGCATATTTGTAGCACTCATTCCTAGGAATGAGCAAACACTAAGTCTTGAGAATGCATGTCCTGGGTCCTCCCTCCCTGGGAATGCACGTCCTGGGACATAATTTCCTGAGACATGAAGTTTTCCAGACAACTGTTACTTAGTATTCTAAGTTCTGTGGACCAGAATCTATGTCCTAGTTGGAGATATTTTCACAACTGAACTAGATATTGATGTCCCCAGATTTTGCTTTGTATATATATTGTTGGTGAAGAATATGTAATTTATTTAGTTTAGAATGAGATTATAGTAATTATAATGATACATATACATGTAGTCAGGCTTTATTCGGTTACATTTATTTATTTCAAACAAATGAACTCACAACCCACCTGAATTAAACAAATGATAGAGAAAGAAAAGAACAAGAATTAGAAATACTAAATTATATTTAAATTTTATTTAATAACTTATTTGCATTGATTGGGCTTTCTCCTCTTGGAAGATGATGGGATGACATGTAGTCCATTGGCGGATGAAACCAATTGGCGTTTCTCTGGGATGTTTAAGAATATCATTATGTGCCTTGTTCTCTGTTCTTCTCTCTTCTGGGCCCAACACTCACTGTCCATACAGAAGGAGGTGAAGTGTTTGTCCAAGGAGAATTCCCCTCTTCCTATAATTGCCTTTTCCACACCTGTGTACTGGCCCTATATGATGACCTCATGCAAACTCCTTATTAAAGCTGGGATGTTTTGCTGTCTCCACACTGTTTTCATCTTCAAGACATGATTTATGGCTTCACATTAGTCCAATGATGGTGTGCCACTTCTTGGCTTAGGGAGGTTTCTAAATTTTCTTGGTCATAAGGGTAGATATGCTGGCTGAAATATGGTGAAAATTGTGGAGCTGTTTCATCTATGAGGTATTATGTATGTAACAGACTTTTTACAGGTATTATGTATGTAACAGACGGACTCTCTGGTTGTGTAAAATGACTTTATTGCTATAACTAAAATTTTCACCCTGTAATAAAGGTGACATATAATTAGATAAAATGACATACAACAAATAACTTATAATTCTATAGTTTACTTCTATGAAAAGGAAATAATAATTTTGATATAGATAACTACGGTTTATAAAGGCTATAACGGCTTACCCTGATCTTATTCAAGGGCGTTTTAGAAAGAGTGCTGGATATACCAATACGGCTTGGTCTGAAAACTAAAGAGTAGAAAACGATGTAATACAGTATAGTATAGTGGAGTTGGATACGCAAAAGACAAGATAAAATATAACTAGAATTAACTAGACGACATCCAACTTACCACATAGAAACAGACAGACGAACAGCAACTTCAGCACTATTTGAAAATACGGCGCCAATGCCTTTTATAATGTGAAGTCACATGACAAAGACGCGGGAAGACAGAACAAAGGGACATAGACAAAGGAACAGACAAAGGAACAATTAGAGGGCGTCAGAGTCACAGCAAGTCACAAGACAAGACGAGTGACGAGTGCATATTTACACATAGTTACATGTAGTTTCGAGCTTTCGTGCTTCTAAGATTGGAAATGAGGGTGCAGTTGTCATTCCAGAAGCTCCAAATATAGCTGCTGTAATCTGGTGTCTTGTGGAACTGTCTACCCCAACTTTGACACACAGCTGCATTATACAATTCTGCTTTAAATGCCTTTCGGATGACAATCTTGCCTCCTCAAAGATGTTTCTGCCCCAGTGTCCAATTTAAAATCCATCAATCCATGTTCCTTAACAAAAATTTCTTTCAACCACTCTTTTTGAATTTCCAGTACTGAGTAATGGTTGGATTGGATGGCAGAGTTATTTTCAATACTTCCTGGATGTGATTGAAAATGATTTTCTCACTATCTCCAAATCTATCTAGTAATAGTCTTTTTGACACTTCGTAGTTGTCTTTGGTAAGTGTTAGGCCTGCAATGGTGGCCTGGGCCTCTCCCTCTAGCAAAGAGCGCAGATACGCAAATTTGGAAATAGTGGAAATGTCCTTATTATTGTCAATGACTGCACAAAATTGATCGAAAAAAACAGGCCAATCCAAGACATTGCCTGAGAATTTTGGTAAGTCTATTTTTGGCAGCTTAGCAGACGGACAATGTTTTATATCACTGCTCACCTCTCGCGTACGGTCACTGAAAGTTGGAGCTCCACTAGATACGTACCTTCTTCGTGGCCTTAATATATATACCATTCCTTGGCCGTGTCCCTGAATGCTGCCACCTCGCGTTGGTCTGCTTCCAACTCACCTTCAGATTCAAACTCTAATTCTACTTCCAACTGAACTTCATCCAGCTTGGAAATCTGCTTTTCAAAATCAGCAATACAGTCCTTTAGAGTGTCAATGTCCTCTTCATCTTCCAAAAGTGTTCTTATTTGTTCACAAGAACGAGTGACCCATCCTCTAAGTGAAGCTCTGGTTTTCCTTAATTTAGACATGGCTAAGGCGTGCAAATCCTTGACACTGTAGTCCTGCTATACATGTATCCTGGCTCGCGGCACCAAATGTTGAAGTCAAAAGTAAATAAAAACTTGTGCTGGTTCAATTTATTTTATTTTTTTATTTTACAGTTTTACATTACATTCAAACCACACGTGACCAACAAACATGTCACAACTTCACTCCGCATGGAGTCCACACTCTCTCCAAGATGGAAAAAACTACTCACTTCACTCCTTTTTTTACCACTAGAGGGACCCACTGCATAGTCACTTCTTACACAATTTAACACAATTGGTCACAACCATTCAACATTATTTGACAATTCCTACTATGTACTGAATTGACCCATACATGTACATTCTCCATGTCATCTGCCATATTGTCATATTCTGTTTCATAGTAAACATTTGTCTTGTTTGCATAGTATTTTTCTTTGGTGAAACATCATCATCATCATCATCATCATCATTTAGAGCCTATAGTGTTCCACTGTTGGACAAAGGCCTCAGCATGCTTTTTCCATTGTTTCCTATCCTGACCCATCCTCTAAGTGAAACAACACTTCTCAAAATGATTCAGTTTGTTACATTTAGTACACCTTTTGCAAACTCTGTCCCATGAATGTAGTCCTCCACAGGGGGTGCATTTCATATGTCGATTGTATCCCCTGCAGCTTGTGCATGGTGACCATCTACTGGTGGGAGGGTTAATAATCTTGCCTCCTCAAATGAAGATTTTACTGCTTTCCTGATAGCTTTTTCATGATCGCTCCAATTATTAGGGAGCTAGCTGTTCCATCTAACTCATGAGCCAGAGAGTCCATAAATGTTGCATATGTTTCCCAGTCAGAGGTTCCATGCAGCATGTCTGGGCATAGAAATAGAGATTGTGTATATGATGAACGCCTTACTAGTGATAAGTTTTTGTACACAGTTGCTGTCACATGTAATTGTCCCAAATTGAATGTTTTGTCAATCCCCAGGACTGTTCCATACTCTGCAGGCCCTGCACAGCAAAGCCTTTTTATGTCTGCAATTTGTTTTTCAGTGTAAAGAATGAACATGGGACATTTGTTTTTTTCATGAATGATTTTCTTTAAGAAAGGTTGGTGGTGCATATTTCCATGGAGATGAAAGATATTGTCGACAAGATTTTTTTTCTTCCACTGCTAGTAGTTGGGCCTGCAGTTTCCTTCCTAGTGGACTTTGTGTCTGAACTTGGTGCAAGTCAGCTGGCCTCCTTGGTCCTGCATTCACCCTTATCATGCTGTCATAAATATCTCTAGGCTTAGAGGTTGTAGCTTTTGTGGAATTTTTCTCAAATACGGCAGGATTTGTTTTTACATTTTGTTGTGCATTTGAATGACTTGAGTGGGCATGTGGGGCCAGTTCCCGTATATGTCCAACATATTGTACAAGTAACTTATTGGGTCTGTCTTAAAGTAAACTTACTCTCCTTTTGTAGGTAGAGTCCTTTTTAAGCCCTCTGTAATGTAATCACTTGATCTGGTTGTTGTTGTTCCAAAAGTACCAAGTTTCTCTTATATTTTATGTGCTTTTCAATATAATACTGATCATTTTAAGTACTACCTGACACCATTTCCCACCTCTTAATGCCAATCTGGTTAATGGAGAGGGAGTCGGATTCCAGGCACCACAGGCTTCGGAAAGATCTTGTTTTAGTCCTGCTTTGATATGTGAAACATTAC
Organism: Lingula anatina; assembly: GCF_051362555.1. Taxonomy (NCBI): domain Eukaryota; kingdom Metazoa; phylum Brachiopoda; class Lingulata; order Lingulida; family Lingulidae; genus Lingula; species Lingula anatina. The sequence goes on from NC_141768.1 coordinate 47,519,921, forward strand.
GCTGGTTGTCGACAAGGAACATCACATTTTCTTTCCTGCCTGGGGGGATTTCAGTGATGGCTGGAGATGAACTTGATAGTAGAAGTGAAATGACCTCATCCTCTGGTAGAAGTTTCCCTGATGTAATGGTGACCCACCTATTGCTGTACCTAACCCTTCATCTTCCTACAACTGGTTAACCTCCCTGGTTTCATATGGATTTTTGTGCCCCACGTGGAGATCTGATGAAAGCCTGGGGTCACTGATGGGGCCCTTGTCGCCCAAGTTATTGAATGCTGACTGTAGATTTGATGTAGACCCTTTATGTTGGCATGGAAAGCCTGTGGTCAAATCATGTCAGTCTACAAATAATTTTAAATCAGTGCCTTTCACTGCACCTTTTAGGATATCTCCCTCCACAGTGTGCAAAATGCAGGTCTTGCTTTTGGTTTGGCCTTGCACCATGTATGAACCCAACCATGCATCTTGCATTTTTGTCACCTTTACTGTCTGATCTCAGCATGTTCTTTTTCACATCTTGGTGCCCACTGGGATTGTCTGTTAAGTCCATGGGTCGTTTATCATTAATGAAAAATATATGGAATAAAATCTTAATATCTAACCTCCCTTACGAAAAAGTCCTATAGGATCCTATATAATAAGATCCTATAGGAAATTGGGCCAATTTCGTATAGAATCTTATAGGATCGTATAGGACTTTTTCATAAGGGCTGTAAAGTGAAAGATTTACTGTCCATGGTTTACTTACATTTTGGCATTTTGTCAATCTTGCTTTTGCCTCTCTTGTGCTTGGGCAATATTTTCAAGTATGGCCTGACCTGCTTTTGACATAGCATCTGATTTTCTCTGTGTGGTATTTCGGAGGACTTGTGGGCTCACTTCTTGTTCGTTTTCTTCGTCATCTGACCCACTTCCTGTACAGTCCTGCTGTAAAGTTTGTGCCTTTCTTTTTTATTGTTCTTGGCTAACGTGATGTGAATGTTGCGGCACAGTCTTTTGGACTTACTGAACCAAAAACGACAAAGTCACTGTTGAAATTTCTAGTGAATTTGATAAACAATTAGATGGGGGAATACCCTCGGCGTGAATACAAACTACACTGTCTTGTCACTGTCGTTTTTAGTAATGCAAACGCGACCGAGGAATATTCCTCCTCACTGATTGAACGTCTACCTTGATCAAGAGCAAATCAATAAGTGAATCACAGTTAAACAGTTAGATTCTTATAAGGACCGATCAAGGTGGGCTCCCTCTATCTGTTGATTTCTATGTCCAGCTTACTGTCTCTGGACATGACAGATAATGGATCAATAGAGTGTTCAATCCTGGGATACACCGCCTCGGGTGCTGGCAGTTTCCTATCCATTTCACAGTTCTTTATTGATCATCATATCTTACCGATGAATGTTCAATCTATACCAATATCAGATTCGAGAGTCAATCAATGGCCCAGGTGTGTGCATTGATAGAGAAGTCATAAAATGAGCCAAAAACAAATTGTCTGATCCACCATAACTGATGACCCATGCAGATCAATAATATCAAATTAAAGATGTCCCACAACCCTTGGATCTGCCATTGCATATCAAACCATTTGATATGTGTGATGACTGCCCTTTTCTAAAAGAGTTGAGAGGCCTCATGGTGCTGGGTTGACACCTACCTAGTTTTATATGGTTATACATGCATATTTCTTTTAGCAAATTTGGAGGTTTTTTTTTTTTTTTTTTTTTTTTTTATATAAATTAACACTAACTCAGAACATTAAGTGAAACGTTCTTCCATTTTATATATGAGGTGATTGTAAGAGTATTTTATATAGAATTGGCATACTGAGCTTGAACAATCTAAAAGGTTTTATAATTTATAGTTTTTTATTTTTGTTTGTTTGTTTGTTTCTATTTTTGTTTGTTTGTTTCTGTATTGTTATTTCTCATAATTAAAATTTTATTTCACCGTAAGGTCTTTTACATCATTTATACATTTAAGTTAGATTGTATTCATTCCATCATCTGTGATACTTATTTTTAGTGTTTTTTCGTTAGAATTTTTTTAATTTATTTATTTTTATTTATTTATTATTGTATACAGTTTGTGAAATAAAATACGATTTACAAAGTCTGTTTGTTAAATTTTTAAAATGGTATTCAAATAAATAGACTAAGAAGCCAAATTTTATTGATAAAAAAGTAATTAAGCTAATTAATTATTAAAAAACGGAAGCTACTGATATGTTGCCATAATGGTCTTAATGGTTACAATTGACCCAAAGGTTGCTTGTATGAAAAGTTATATTTGTCACATATACAGTAAGCCAAACAATATACAATAAAACAAAAAAGAAGAAAAAAGAACAAGTTTAATTGCATTTTGCATTCAAAATGTATAAAGTATAACCGTGTAAATGTAGAAGTAATTTAATATTTGTGTAGACTTAGATTTATTATGAATACTTGGTAGTATAACCTTGGCCAGTGCTTATAAACACCTCAACATATATTATGAAAATTACAGAGCTCAGTTTAGGTCGTGAATTGTGTTAATCAAGTTTCAACTTAAATAGTCAGGCCTTGTTTATTTTTACCTGCTTTTTTTCTCAGAATTGTTTATTGTAAAAATGAAATGAAAAATAAAAGTTATATGTGACAAAATGTGACCTTGTGGGTGTTTTTGTCTTTTTAGGGGGGTGCAGAAAAGTAAGTGAAATATTTTTATTGTCGTGCGCTGTTTCATTTCCAGATAACCCATTGAACTTCATCTCAACTGGCATACACTTTGTTCTTCTAAAGCAACATTAACTACCACCACTTTTTGAAATAAACTGGTAAAACAAAATTATTATAAATTTTCCACCTTGTCTCCCCTAAAAATACCGGCTTTTCTTGAGTCACCTTGACATTACAGCTGAAGCCGTACGGTTTTATTGTTGTGCTGTGCAAATTCAGCCGGCTATCAGCTGATAACAACTACGCGTCAGATTGAAGGTACAAAACATAGAGCTAATGGTACCTGAACAGCTCCTAAACAAACCAAGACCATAAATGGTTATTTCAAGGTAAGAAAATGCATTACAATGACTTTAGCTTAGCTATATCTTTTCCAAGCGTTCATATTTTCCAGGGGCCATTGACCAACTTCGCTCTTTATTAGAGATACATGTAAATCTTTGACGTGAATTCATTAATGCACAAAGAGCACTCCTCTGATGGGGATAGAAATGAGATTAACTTGGCTCTTTGGTGATATATGTTATTTCGTTTTTTCTGAGACAATGAAGGCTAAATGTCTTTAGGCTGCAGTTATTACACCGCAATAGCACCAATATATCCTCCCGCTGTTTGAAACGAGCTGTTGACTTGAAGAATGCGTCTAGATCGTTCATACACGTACTAGTAGAGTCATTGATGGTAAATGTTCTTTTGTCAGGGGTTCATTGATATAAAACTCTGTTAGCTACCAGTAGACTTATGAGCCTTCAGGTAAATTAACTCTTTGTGTAGAAAATATGTTTTATAGAATAAGAATGCTGGGCATTCAAGCTTGGTTCTATTCACATAATCAAATATAATCCCAGATCTACCGGTATATGCCAAGCACCAGATAACAAGTCTGAGGAACTTGCCAAAAACACAGAGATGTCAGCTGCTAAATGATGATAATTTGCCATGTTTGTAGTGTCATAGAGGTTTGTTTATGTGTATAGATCTGGGTGGTGTTTGTGTTATTAAACAGCTGTTGTTCACCTGGTATGAACTGGGTCAAGTTATGTGCACCTTACCTGCACCCAGAATATGTTTGTTCCTGATGTTGACAGTAGTCTTTGTCATTATAAAAAGAATTCCACATTACAATACTTTGGGACAATTAACAATAAATGCTGTCTTTGTTGCTGGATTTGGCTCTGAAGAAGCTTTAATTATATTATTTTCTGCTATAGATCTACTGAGTAAGGGTAAGTCATGTAGGATTTTGCCATGCAAGTTTATAGCAGGCAGGTGTGCCAAATTAGATAACATGAGCTACTTGTTAGTCATATTGTTCAATTTTACTTATTTTATTAGATTTAATTTTTATGTCATTTAAGCAAGTTTTATGTGAAATTGCCATATAAGAAATGTATTGAAACTTGTGTATGAATTATCAGAAGATTATAGATAACCCAATAAATGTCACTGTAATAATTAAATGTCACTGTAATATATGCATCCCATGCTCAATAAACTTATTTATTATAATTAAGAATCAGTGAATTTTCCCTGGTATAGTTTTTTTAAAAATCAATATATCTAGGACACAAAAGGATATATAAGTTGCCATGGTTTTACCTTAATATGCCGTGATTATAAACACAACAATATAATGGCCTTGGTAGTGATTGAAGGAATATGACTAAGGAAATGGCATATTTTCTTTAAGGTGCATCTATATCCAGAACATCAACTCAGAGACTGTTACTAAGTGAGAACTCTCAAGAGAAGGCAGAGCAGGCAGGTACAGTACTTTTTTCTACTTGGATATAGCAGCATATGAGCATTGCATGCACATATTACCAGTTTACATTCTGGTTTTATCCAACCTAGCAATATTTTAATATGTGTCTGAGAAGAAATTACAAAAATAACTTCCACTGAATAAGTCAGGGAGTAATTACTTATTATGTGTCAGGCAAAAATTATTGTTTGTTCCACAGGCACCACATTTTACAAATGTTTTATGAACTGCCTTTCAGAGAAGAAAGCTGCATTGTTATATTGGATTTTATAAATTGCATTTTCCCTCTGTGACAGCTTTTCTCTCTATTGCTTTTAACTCTTTATATTCAGTATTGATTATTATAATATTAAAGGAGAGAAAAGAATTGTTCTTATTATAAAGTATCTGAAGCTGAATTTGTGCATTATTGAGCCGTACTGTCTAATTTGTCATGTTTCGATACATATGCTTAAAACCTTGTAACAGAGAGAGCCTGTAAATGTGACTGAACATGCCTTCAGAGCTCTAACTTGCTAGTATATACAGGTTAAGAGTTTTACCAAAGGGTAAAGATGTTGCAGAAGGTACAGATACTTTGACATAACCTCAACAGATGAGGTTATTTTGTAGAGTCTACTTCAGAGGTAACTTTCCACTTAGCATCCCATTACATCTGGATAAGAACAGATTTGTAAAAGTAATGTATTTTTACGAGGTCATTGTGTTTCAGTTGTCTGGAGGGAAATAAAATCCATATTTCAACATGGCTACTAGCCAAGTAGCTGCTAGTCACCAAGCTGACGTTAACAAAAATGAGGGAAGAGGAACAACAGCCACAGTACCTACAATAGCAAAACCACATGCTAAGAAAGGAAGACTCTCAGTAAGATAAATATAAGACTGAGAAGAATATGAATAATTTAATATTAATTTATCCTTGATGTTTAAATCTGGATATTGTACAAAGTTTGATGTTAAAATATGCACTAATTCAAATGGTACAGATTTATTAAAGGATTCATGACTGGAATAAGGAGGAACTATATTCAAATGCAAAATAAGCTTTTATGCCTGTCACTTTGTTTTATTCCCTTTTTTATGTGAAAGGCAAAGAATTTTTTCTGAGTATTGATGTACGGTAAGAAATTCACACAGGATAAAATGAAGCAAGTTCTTTGGCAAAAGTACATTCTGTGACATTATCAATAATCTTGAATTCATCCCAAGTTTCTATAAATGAAACTTCGTCACTTTGAAGTCCACAGCAGATGCCTTTTACAATATATAATATGAAACCTTGTTATATTTTCAGTCTTCCTGTTCAGTAGACAGTATCCACCATATGCATGAACCCACAGACCACATGCTCCTAGCAGTAACCAATCACATCTTCAGAAAAAACTGGCACAGTCTTGGAGAGAAGCTAGGCTTCACTCCAACAGAGATGAAGAAATATGAAGATAGATATCCTACTGATGAGAAACAGCCAGTACGTAACATTTTATCATGTTTAACTAGGATACTTCATATTTACGGAAACTTTTTCTTTTATTAAGATTTTGCGTTAGGCTTTTTTGTGTATTTTTCCCCCTTCTTTCTTTTTCTCCTTTAATGATTTACTTAATATTTATATGAGAGGCAGCAAATAAGTTACTTTATCAGGTGTATTTTTATTTAAATGGTTTGTCTACTGCAATGTCTTCTGAATGGTGTAACTCAATCATTCCAAAGTTTTGTGCCGTTCTTTTTATTAAAAAAATTCCAATCTGTCTGCAGGTGTTTTTGATGTTAAGAACATGGCGAGACAGGCAGGGAGAATCAGCAACAACGGAACATCTGGAAGATGCTTTGGCTTCAGTGAGATTGTCTGACGTGGCTGAAGACATTCATGAGCTCTACTGCCTAGAAACTGTGGATGAGTTGTAGAAAGGCTGCCCCCTTCTAAGGCAGAAGTCCAGCAATATGTGTAAAATACTTGTTCTGCGCAGTTCACATGTAACCTTTTTTGCAGCACATAACTGTGTTAAAGAGGTGTTTAATGAGATAAAAGTTATGGATGCAAAACTGAATATGTTTTTCAATGTTTCAATGTTGTATGGTATGAGTAGTTGACTCTTTCAATATTGCTTCATATTCTTTCAGGTTGTTCTTATTTAAGGTTATAATATTACTGTTATTTTTGATTGAGCTTCACAGATGTTTTTTTTTTCTACCATTTTGGATGCTAAATTAGTTAATTTAGCCATGAAAAAAGTTTTTTTTTGTTTCATATTTCTTTTTTTCGTGTAATTTTGTATTGCTGCCATTTTCAGGCTTTTCTGGTTGTCGAAACTTTCACCCAAACTGAATGGCTTTAACTTAGTTCTCATCGTCTCTTTCAACAAGTTTCTGTTTTGGTTTTTCGAAATTAAAATGATGACCTGAACTGTATTTAAAGAAATTTGGACATACTTACGTCAGGTAAAACTAGGTAACCTCTGACTGGTGCTAATGTTTGATGAGCTTCACCTCTATTTTCTCACTGCTTTGTAATGTGCCATTCTGTGTAGTGTACATAACCACTTCAGTTTATATCCCAACTTGTCTCTTCATAGAAGATAATGTATGCTTTATTTCAGATGCCAAAATGAAATGAAAAAAAAGGGCATATTAAGCCAGTGTCTTTATGTTGATTTGTACATTTTATGTTGTTGTCAGAGAAATCTATCCGCAGTCTGCTGCAAACAGTGCCATTATTCAGAACTTTTGTATTTTGTACACAGGCTTGTAATTTGGAGTTAAATTTTCCATATTTGGGTGAGGTTATTGAAATTTATTTCTGGTTATTGCAAAGCATTTTTTAAATTATGTAAAAGAGGTTGGGATACTAAATACAAAGTTTGTTTTATTCTAATAATAATAACTTTTTTGTTATTGAATATCAAAAGTAATGCTCTTTACAATATGACAAGTTGATGTCAAAAAGTGGTTGTATTTTTTATATACATGAAAATTACTATATTAATTTAATAGACCAGTCCCCACTGAGTGAACTTTACTATCAGTATAAAAAGGAGGTAGAAAATTTCAATGGCATGCAGTCTACTTAAACAATAAATGTGTATGTAAGATGATACAAGAATATCAACTAGTAACTGAAGCTATATTCCTTGATCTCCATGTTAGTTTTCTGTTTTTTAACAATGGGAAGTTTTCAGTTACGCTTCTGTATTTTGTTTGAAAAATGCCTTTTCAAAAAAATAAAAATAAATTATGGTTAAAGAAGACCCATGCTTATTAGTTCTTTTGAACCCTGTTTATGACATGGTTTAAACCATTATATTCATCCAGAAAAAGAAGCAGTTCATGGCCTTAATTCGAAGTGGAGGAAGTTAAAAACTTTCAATTTCCTGTCAAATAGCTTAGACTTGTGTCTGAAGCATGAAACTAAAACCACAGTTAAGTCCTTTTAACATCCCACAGCAGTGTTTGGTATTGCACAGATTAGACTCTAAAATGAGTTTACTTACACAAGAGGGAAGGGTTTCTAAATTTTCATAACCTCTGTACCAATCAAAATTTATCCAGGTAACCATTTCGGGGAGGCAAAGATCAATTATGTAACAGCCATGTAATGAACTTGTCAATCTCTTAAGTTGATACAGAAAACTACCATAGGAAGTGAGAGAAAAGGACCAAAGACTTCAAACTCTTTGCAGAGCCTAAAATATCCCTCTGACTCCATGATACATTTTGCCACATGTCACTGCTGCACTACATCATTATATAACAGCTGTGTGCAAGCAACTGGTTCACACTTCCTGTTTAAGGCCAAGTGTTCAATGACGTCTTAGTCTATATAGTATTACACTAATTTATTTCCTTAAAGTGCACTCCAGCTCATATTTTCATCTTCAGTATTCATTAAATTAAAAAAAAAAAAGCATTATAATCATTCACCTGCCATTGTATAAAACTGTCTTCTTTGTTATGGATTTTCATTTGCCATTTTTCATGAGTGGCTTAAACCACAATGTATCATACATATCTGTCCTGTAATAATGTAATCTCTGGTCCACATTTTCATCTGTCATTTCCCATGACTGACTAAAAACTAATAATGCAGCATATAAAATTTAAATATCATCTTTGTGCTACATTTTTGATTGCCATTTCCCATGAATGACTTTAAACCATATTGCAGTATCTGGATATCCCAACACAAGATAGTGTTGGTGATGTCAACTGCAGAAATTACTGCAAAAAGTCGCTAAAATATTAGTAAATACTGGTTATTAGCACAGACTACAATCTTATAAAGGCATGAGTTTAACAAAAACTCATTATTGCATTACAAAAGGTCGACTTTGAAAATTGCATTTATGAAAGGCTTAATTTGCCACAGAAGTAATTCTGATGCTCATTTTATTTGAGACATGACCCTTTTTTTCCAATCCTTGTTGAAAGCACCAAAGCAAGGTTGAAATCAGGTTCAGTAATCATTTAAAATGTCTGTACACTTTGCAGCCTCTGTTTGGATGCAACTCACGTTGTGTGCATATTGGATCTTCTTTTAGCTTTATCCTGTACAAATGAAAAAAAAAAAAAAGAAAAGCAAAATGTCACAGTTAACAGGTGAAATATATTATATTATATTTTTAGGTCATTTTAAAATATGTTCACACTTGAATGTGTGCATGAATCCATGTTCACACATAGCTTATTAATTAATTAATTAGTTAATTAATTAATTAATTAATTATATCTTAGTGGTTTCCATCAATAATGAATATTTATTTCTGCATATTTTGCACTTGCATTCTCGGAAAATCTGAACTTGTTAACTATGTATGCCTAATTTCAGTTAAATACAGAATGAGTAACAACTGCAATGGCAAATGTAGGACCAGTAAAATGAAGCCACATGGCTTATTAGTCAGTGATTGCAGTGTTTGGATAATGCAACACTTGCAACTGGAAAATGGGGCAAGGCTCTTATAATTACAGACTGTTATCTGGTGATTGCACAAAGACTTGCTATTATAGAACCAGTCAGCATATTTAGATATCTATTCAAAGTATGCACTTGACTCAGTCATTATTTTAGGATGTAAGAAAATATAGGAAGAAATGGCACTATGGTCTTATGACTGGGGGGTCTAGGCCGTTCAAAGCAGGAAACCACCATGAAAAATTATACTTTTAAATCAGGGGGGAAAATCAGTTTTTGGAACTTACCAATTTCCACTTAATTATGTTCATCCACTCTGAAGCTTCCTGATCAGAGGCAGCGTAAATATAAAATGTGCGCCATGGAAACACCAATCTGTAATGAAGTACAAACAATTACATTGTAAATGAGCAAAAGATGTGAGCAATAATTTGGTTATTGCCAACATAGGTTGTTTTAAATCTATTATACTGTTGAATTCTATGTACATACATTAACATACCAGTACAAAAAAATAGACACTTAGCATTTGTCAAGCTATATCTCTTTTTTTTTATTTGTAATCCAATACCCCTCCAAATAAGGTTGAAACAGAACACATATCAAGTTGTTATATAAGTATTAAATATGAAATTAACCCAGGGCAGTCATCTCATACAGACCAATTTTTAGGAAAAAAATGTGCACACTAAGCAGCTGTTTAGACCTGCTGTGTTTTGAAAAGCAATCAGCACATTGTTGAAATTAATTTCAACAAAAGCTACTTTATAATATCACTCAAGCAACGTATTTTCTTTAAACTATAATAATACTGAAAAATTAAAAATAAACACTATTGAACCCATGATATTTATTGGTGTCTATTTTTTTGTACTGGTATGTTAATGTATGTACATAGAATTCAACAATAGCGTTCTCTCAAAAGCCATTTCCCTAGCCCTTATCTTTACGTAAACTCATTTTTCACCTGAAGCAATATCTGAACTCTGTTTTCTCACCTAAAGCAGTTTGATTTTCCTTTTGTGTCATCCTTTTCACATTCTTTGCATTCCATCAAGTCCAAGCTTCTAATTGGCTGTTTGTCTGTGCTATCTTTAAAATATTTCAAATCTGTCTTCCTCAGAACAAACCATCTTGTCTTCCATGACTAAAATTGAATAAATCAATGCTATAAAAAATATTCTTTGTCAGTAAGAACAATTAAGGAACAGGAAATCAGTACTGGTACCGTCACATGGAACGCCGTATGTACAAAAAAGATGAAAGTATCATTTTGATCAGAAATTTTTTTTTTTGCGTGGTGCTCACATTATTTTGAGATCGTCACTTTCATCATTTTGAGAGAAAGTATTTTCTACAAAGTTGTTTCATCATTTTGCATGTCGAGTTTATCGTTTTGAGATACCGTCATGCTTTGTGCGAGATGATGCAATACCAGGGGTCGTCTCATAAGAAACGGTAGGAAAAGGAACTAACGCATCCAGGAATGGGTCCCGGTTCACTGTCAACAAAAAGTTGTTAGTGCCTGGCTACAAGCCTTATAAGTACCCCTTCGTCTCTGAATTTGGCCTTCAGGTGTCCCAAATCAGTTTCCTCCAGGATTTGATCCATATCTACCACATTGTGGCCTGGCACTAACAACTTTTTGTTCTGGAGGTCCTTGAATGGCAGTGCATAGTGATTTCCATTTTGTCAGAATATGAAAAAACGGCCTTTTTTTTCATTTGATAAATAGTGAAAATGAAATAAAAAATCAACCTCGATTTTCGTTTTTCCTTTAAAAATTATTTTTCGTTTTTTTTCCACTTTTTTGTGACATAATAAAAACAAAAACGAAAGATTTCAAAACGTGATAGAAAATAGAAACATCCACTTATGTCCCATGTCTAGAGAGTGAAAAATATTAGAAAATACGCCCCTTTCTCCTTCTGTGAAGAATTGGAATATCGAAACATTCACGTCCGTTTTTGCATTTCCATTCATAAAATGAAAATCAGAAAAACAAACGGACTTCCGTTTTACTATTTAAATCGAAAATTGAATAATGAACACTTTTTGATCCTGTCATTTCCTCAAAGATTTGATCCTGTCATTTCCTCAATTTCACCTTTTAACAAAAGAAAGCACAAAAACGGTCGATATTCATATTTTCTATCATATCTGGGATCTGTTAATGTTGTATTTTGCATTTTATGGTAAAACATAGAAAACAAGGGCAATTCGTGTTTTTCCATTTTTCATTTTAAATGGAAAAATGAAAATTGAGTTTCATTTTCCACAGGGGCGAATCCAAAGATATTTTCTGACAGGCTTCCAAATTATCTTCATTGATCCAGCCTCCATTTTTGACCATCTTCCGACAAAAAAATTAGATGCCTGTCAATGTAAACTTGAAAATCTGACTGTCTTCCAGAAGACAACCTAAATCTGCCCCTGTTCCATTACATGTTGGCCATTTCTATCAAATGGAAATGAAAAACGGCCGTTTTTTCATTTTCTGACGATATGGAAATCACTTTGCTCCCCCCCCCATTCTGTTTGCCCCGCTATACACCGACGCCTGGATGCGTTAGTTCCTTTTCCCACTGATTGTATTGAGACGACCCCTGGTATTGCATCATCTCACGCAAAGTATGTTGGTATCTCAAAACGATAAACTCGACATGCAAAATGATAAAAGATTTTGTAGACAATACTTTTCTCTCTAAATGATGAAAGTGACGATCTCAAAATGATGTTAGCAACGCGCAAAAAAAATTTTCTGGTCAAAATAATACTTTCATCTTTTTTGTACAAACGGTGTTCCATACTATCAAAATAAGTTCTTATTCTGATTTACTGTCAGTTTACAAATTAGCCCTGTCATTGTTGATACTTTGTCATACCTAAGATCACATTATCTTCAAAAACACATGATTTTAAAGAAATGTTTAATGGGAACCCTATGAGTAAATGTGTAAAGGAAAACATCATTGTAAAATTGTTGTAAAATGTTGTTAATTGTTTCCAACAGTCTTGAACATGGAGGTTACTCTGGGCACCAAAGCAATATATATATATATATATATATATATATATATATATATATATATGGCAGAGTATCAACAATGAGAGAGAGAGAGACTGATTTCTTTAATGCTATTCAATCTGTCCATGGAAAATGCATTCGCCAGTTGGAAGTGAAAAAAGTGCTTCACACATTCAACACAGAAATGATGTAAGGGCCATCAGACAGTGTGGATACCAGTCAGTCTACCATACCTTGAATATATCCCCTTGTTTGGTAAGGTAGCCTTCCTTGGTCCCCACCTGAATACAGAACTTGATGTAAAATACAGCAGTTCATGTGGCAATGCCAATTATAAAAACAACTCTTTTGTCAATCCAGTTATCTAATGCAAGCAACATCCTGATATTTGAAAATAAAATTGATGTCTTTTCATATAATTTGTTGGGAGTAGAAGCTAGGGGTATTATTAGGTCATCGTGTAGAAAAAAGAAACACAGAAAAATTATTATTAATAAATAAATAAATAATATTTTACCTCAAAATTTGGCACTGAATTTGTACTTTGTCGTCCATGCATTCCAAACTCAGCATGGACATGAACCTGGTCGTACGTGTCGTGTTCCTCCACATCTCTGGGATATGGATATTTTAACACAGTCAGTACTCCTGAAAATAGCATGTTACATTGTCACTGGAACTGACTGCATTGTGAACCAGAACAATCGGTTTCAGACTATTATCTTTTCAAACGTTGAATTTCCACCCTAAAAATGACCCCTCAACATGCACACCCCCAGGTACCATTTTTACCCTCTTATGTTACTTTTTATGTACAGACACAGTGGTTTTATGTCTGTATATGTGCCATCTTTGATATCAGATAATCATACAGTAATACTTGATGGATTGTGTATATTCCAAACAGCACTACGTCTTCAATGTTTGAAATGTATTATTAGCAGTATCATGTACATTATTTTTTTTTTATAGTTTAGCTTACGTCGATATTGTAAAATATATTTGGTATAATGTAGGTCATATGCTTTTTAAATAATTTTCTAGTATCAATTAGAAAAATTTGTGCAACTATTGGTTACAAACCTGACTCCCCTCCTATTAATGGCTGGTTTTCAAAATGCTTCACAAATTCTTCTGAAGTGTTGAATGTCGCCATTCCAAACTTTATACCATCACTCTCACAGTACACTGGGTAGTGCTTTACAGCATCTTTTGTCCTGGAATTTTATCAAGTACTTGTAAAGTACTACTTAAACATATCTTAATATATGGAACTTTTAAATATATCTTGATGTTTATATAAAACTTTGAAACAAAAGTTGTTATACCACACGGAAACGAATGACTTTCAGTTTTATTCTTTGTCCTCCTCTTACTATCATTTTTACAAATATATGTGTACTCATGTATTCAGTGACCTTTTAAACAATTCATCAATACTCATGGTCTTTTATCAATCTTAAATATTAACACCGGTGTATCAAAATTGGCAAATAAGTGATATAACTGTTTATGTCATGAAATTGCGAATCATGACAAAAGTAATGTAATTAAACCTTATCAGCTGATTATCAAGTAACGCAAAGCAGAGATTTTCCACATTACTATTATACCTGCTGAGGTAAATCACGTATCAAAAGAAAAAAAAAATGAAATTATCACAAAATACCTTAGTTATCTGAATCAATCACTCTTATCATCATGTTGACTGATAAATTACCAACACTATTCTGCAATTTGCACAGGTCCCCATTTCAAATTCAATTCAAATCCCCATTCAAAAACTTCATTACTATTATAATTTTATTTCTATAAAGCCTTTAATTCAAAATGTTATTTCATATCTCACAGAGAATAAAATGAAATTATTACAGTGTTGCATCACAAAGGGTAATTTTTACATGGCAGGGATAACAGTTAGCATACCTGACAGAGAGAGCGAACTCTCTCTCCTTGGAGCTTGGTCTCATCAGGTATGTCCCGTCTGTTCCATTGGTCATCAGAATACTCTCTGCCACATGTCTGTTGACACCGGGGTGATACCATCTACAACAAACAACATACAAAATAAACATAATAATAATAATAAGAAGAATATGGGGCTTATTTATCTCTTGCAATGAACATTTCTGTACCAGACAAATAAAAAGATACTGCACAGTAAATACTATGACCTGAAAATGAACAGGACAATTTTTTTTCCAAATCATCATTCAAAAACCAATGAGGCAGAATTATGGCAATGGGGAGAACAGGTACCTGTATATACATGTATACTCTGGCATATCAATATACTGGTATGTAATATCATAATCAAGGGGGAGTAATATGACACATGGACGCAACAATGTGGGGGCATAAAAAAAAATGACCTGGTGACATTTGCATCAAAGAATTGCAATGGTAAGGGTACCAAGCATGTAAGGCTGAAAATTGGGGCAAATAAAAGAATAACTCATATCACGTACAGACTCCACTAGTCATTAGCTAAGTCCTCTGATTCACAAGTATGATATTGTTAAAGAAGAAAATATCAACACTCACTCAATCTTCTCAATGATTTCTTCTAGTGAGCCCATGGCACACCCCCAATGTGTACATAAAAGTTAGTAGATACTCGTATCTGTGATCAAATATTGCACGAGTATATTATCAGTAATATCTCTCTGCTGTACAGTACTGGGGCAGCCTATATGCCTTGTATTTTCAGTGATGTTGACGATACACCCTTGATCCCAACTATGAATAAGATCGAATCCTCTGTGTCTTCTTGTATCTGTTCTCAACACTGCGTCTTTTGCTGCTACAGGTTGTTGATGAGCCTGATTTGACGAATTTACAAGGCAGCACTGCCAGCAGTGTCCACAAGTTCCTTTTGACTAGCTTGCACTGAACTAGAACCGTTTTCTGTCATCAGTCTGTTTCCACTGTTTCTTCTTTTATCAACAGACTATTACCGATTTACGTTTGCCATTACCAATATTACTGTGACTAGAACAGTGTTCTAGCACGGAGTTCTGTTGGAAATCCCTGGTTCTAGGAAGCACCCACGAATGAAGTTTACAAACCGGACAACGTGACCTACTTTACAGAAGTGAATGCAAAGAAGTGTTTGATTGGTCCATGCAATGCACATCTGCAGGTGTCATGGCGGACGTCGAAATGCGTCAAAATTCTTTGTCAGAATCAACGCTAAAAAACGAAGGCAGATTATCAGAAAGGGGACAAAATTTGGAGCTGGCTGATAGTATGGAAAACGGAGAAAGCGTCGACGGTTTCCCCGATGATTCGAGGATTGGTATTGGAGATAATTACCTTGTCAAACGTTCAGACAACACTTGGCGTAAGTATCAATAAATAAACGACGGAATATTGCAATAATTATTCGTCTTGTTGATGGTTTTATTAAAACCACTTACTCTTTAGACCAATAATTTCATCTTTTAAATGTGTTCCAGATTTTTTTGAGCAGATTTATCTGAGATTCTAATAGATATTTTAGAATCTTTGTACATAAATTTATTTAAAGGAATTCCAGGTGACTATATCCCAAAGGATTGCACGTTATATCTCAAAGCATGGGCTATTTCTGGCAATCAGTTGGGTCATGTCACTGTGCATAGTCATTTGAAAACCATCTGTACATTTTATACATCTATACATATTCATGACTAGAATTTCTTTTCTTTGACTTGAATAAAGAGGTCTTTTCTCTCTCAAATTAGTCGAAGATCTGGCAACCAGTAGAAATATACAGTAGAATGTACATAAGCTTAATTTGTTGATTTTTTTTTTCCTCACAACAGATGCTGCAGAGGTCATACAGACCAGATCAAATGAGCAGGCAGGAGGGAGATATGAGTACTATGTGCATTACAAAGGATGTGAGTTAATTTCTCTCATTTAGTACAGAGCCCAATGTTTTTTAGTTTATTTGCTCATTTTCATTTTTCATAACATAATTTTATTTATTTTGACAGTAACTATATTTATATAACACTATGTTTATTGTTTAAATATTAAGTGACTTAAGAATATATATTTTGCATACAAGATTGATTTTACAATTTAGTAAACAGAAGATTGGATGAATGGGTTGAAGTGGACAGGTTCAACTTGAAGGCCCGTTTGGAAGAGGACAGCAAGCCAGAAGTAATCTCTGCGGCTGCCACCACAGATCTAACAGATGGAACAGACAGGAAGATCACCAGAAACCAGAAGAGGAAGCATGATGAGATAAACCATGTGCAGAAGGTAGCATAAGTAGTGATGTATTTGTGGATATTTGTGGTTTAAGTTCATTCTCAAATCTATCTGCATCCTCAATCATCATCTTATCAGGATTAAAGTGCAACTAGAGAGGTGGTAAATTGAGGGACATTTCAAACTCAAAAAGTTGTAACAGTTCAAGTTTTAATTTCTACCATTTGAAAGGCTCTTGGTTAGTTTTAATATTTGACTTGAATTCTTCCCCAGACATATGCTGAAATGGATCCTACTACAGCAGCTTTAGAGAAGGAACACGAAGCAGTAAGTCTCCTGTTTTCAATTTTGGTCATAATAATATTATTTATTGTAAATTTCCTACAGTGTTTGGAAGTTATAATGCTGCACAAAAGAGTTGAGCACACAGGTTTACTACTTAACACGAGTTAAAGAAAATTTAAGTATCAAATAAAATGCTAGTATTCCTGATTAAAACATGTACTTTATTTTTTTCATTGTAATGCAAACAATTATTCTTTCTTTCATACAGATAACAAAAGTGAAATATATTGACAAAGTTCAGATAGGAAAGTATGAGATAGATGCCTGGTATTTCTCCCCTTATCCAGAGGAATACGGCAAACAGTCTAAACTCTGGGTGTGTGAGTACTGCCTGAAGTACATGAGGCTAGAGAAGTCTTACAGATATCATCAGGTAAAGATCTGAGATCACAATGCTGTGATATGTTGGAGAATTTGATGTGTTAATGTTCAGAGGATATGAATATGTCAGTTTCTGTTCAGACATTTAAGACCTTTGAAGATGCACATAGTTCACATCATATTGAGGGTATGGGGGAGGTAAATTTTAGGTTTACCATGATTTACTTTCATACAATAAAGTTGAATAAATTAATAGAAAGTGTTTTATAGACTGAAATGTTGTGTGGGTAAATTGTGGTAGCACATACACAACACCTAACACAAGAAATGGAAATAACAAATGAATAAAACTCTCACTATTAATATTTGTTTATTTTTTTCAGAGTCAGTGTTTCTGGAGACATCCTCCTGGAAAAGAAATTTACAGGAAAGGAACAATTTCACTCTTTGAGGTAGATGGAAAAGACCACAAGGTAATATTGGTTTTTTGGTACACAAAGATTTGCACAAATTGTTAAAAAATATGTGGTATTTAGCTGGATAATATTAGGAAATAAAACAAGCACTTTACTACCTGAAAATGAGATCATATCATATTTTGGTATACAAAGATTTGCACAAGATTATTATTTAAGTTTAAAAAAAAAAGGATGGGTTTATCTTAAGCTGGATATAAATAAAACGATTATATTTTGTTCTTTCAAAATGAGATCTAATGTAAGTTTGCTACTGTTGCTGTGTCTCATGTGCATTCTGAACATTTTCAGATATACTGCCAAAATTTGTGTCTGTTAGCCAAACTGTTCCTTGATCACAAGACACTGTACTTTGATGTGGAACCTTTCTTATTCTACATCTACACTGAAGTTGACAGACAAGGCTGCCACCTGGTGGGATATTTTTCAAAGGTAGATATATCACATGATCAGTGTTAATATTTATAATTGCTGTGTTTTTCCCCTAATTTCAGTTTTATTGAAAACATGAATGGTCCTTTCAATCAGCAAAACCTTTTTTTAATTACATCAATTCATTTCATACATATTCCACTGTTGAAATAGAGTATAATTATACAGCTTGGACTGAGAGCAATGTGGTAATAAGTTTTCAGATCTTACACAAGTAGCTTTGTATTTAGGAAAAAGAATCTCCAGATGGAAACAACGTTGCCTGTATCCTCACTCTCCCTCCATTTCAAAGGAAAGGCTATGGGAAATTTCTAATTGCATTTAGTAAGTATAACACACAGCTGATCCTGATTTAAAGATATTTCATAACTAATTTACAATTCTTATTGGAAGTATTATGATAGAGTTGTGGGGTGAATTTGTTTCCTCACTTAAAATACTGTTGTCCAGGGGCAGATCCAGATATATTTTCTGACAGTCTTCCAAATTATCTTAGTTGATCCTTCTGCCAATCTGACCATCTAATCTACCAACAGGAAAAAAAAAGATGCCCAACAAAGTAAACTTTTAAAATTCTGACCCGTCTTGAGGAGGACCCAGAAGACAGCCTCTGCCCACCCCTGTTGTCATGCTATCACGGAATGGTGTTATCTTTCAGGTTATGAACTGTCCAAAATAGAGGGGTTGGTGGGCTCCCCCGAGAAGCCCCTGTCTGACCTGGGGAAACTGAGCTACAGGAGCTATTGGTCCTGGGTGTTACTGGAGATTCTCAGAGATTTCAGAGGAACACTGTCCATTAAAGATCTCAGGTTTGTTTTTTATTCAATGAAGACGTCTTTAATAGATGCAGTATTTTTTTTCTTTTTTTTTTCCTTTTTCATAAAGGTTGTGTCCTTGGTCACTTAATTTCAAGTGTATATCCCTTGTTCATTTTATTTCAAGTGAAGATTTTTCAACAATTTGCAAGCACTGTATGTTGGTCTGATTTCAGTGTGGCATTGTCACTTGTTTTCAAGAAAAAAGATGAAGACTGACACGAAGGTTTGACGCTGTCATTATTTTTTCTTTCAGTCAAATGACCAGTATCACACAAACGGACATTATACAAACTCTTCAGTCCCTGAACATGGTGAAGTATTGGAAAGGCCAACATGTGATATGTGTTACTCCAAAGCTGGTGGAAGAACACTTGAAAGGAGCTCAGTATAAAAAGCCTCCCATCACTATAGATGTGTCATGTTTAAGGTGGGAGCCTCCTAGGAAAGTGCCCAGAATTATAAAGAAATGATGTGTCTTGTTTAAGATGAGAGCTGCCAAAAATGTGCCCAGGATCATAAAAAAATAATGCCATGTTTAAGATGAGAACTGCCCAGGATTATAAAAAAATAATGTCATGTTTATGATGGGAGCGATCAAGGAAAGTGCCCAGGAGAAAAATTAACTGAATTTGGTTCTTTGACAAGTGAAATACAAGTTGCATCATTATTGGTATCTCATACACTTTCAAACTTTTTCTTTTGCTCGTATTTGGATACCACTGGATTCTGGACAAATGTTTTGTATGTTGATTATAATGTGATATAGTGTTGGCGTTTCCAGTCCAGCAAAAAAATGTAGCTATCGTACCATGAAGGTTTTTTTCAACCGATTTCTGTACATAATTGTAAAGATTACTTGAATGGTCATGAAATAAAATTGTACAGAAAGATGATCATGTTTTCATTGTCTGTTGGATTTAGGGGCTCATCAGATAAAATAGGGGTAATTTTCAGTTGTACTCACGTGCATTGTTGTATTTGAAAAGAAGTTTCCATTGCTTAAGATGTGCGCGTCTGTTACTTAACAAAATTATTATTTGAAACGTAAGCGACGTCATAGTTTTAATTAAAGTATACCCTGCAATGTTTAAACGTAACGAAAAACATTTAAACTAAATTGTTATTAAAAAGGTGTTAAACGTGGAATCCAAGTGCAAGGTCGGGTCGAGAAATGGTTTGTGAGTTGGACAAAATCACTTATTTTTCAAGGAAATTAGATTTGGCGGGAAAACTCCAGATAAAATCAAACCTCACTTTGCTTCGAAGGCAGTTGTTGAGAATATATTTCTTGACATGTGACTTACACCTGAATGCGCAGCAAAGTAATATTAGCTGTTGGCTTGCAATTCAAAGCACTTATAATTTCACTCTAATTTAAGAATTTTTGGTCCTTGATAAGACTGGTTTTCGTAGTGTCTGAACCACACACTGACTCAAACACTACACTGACAGCATTATGACAAACTGTGAAGTGACACTGACCGCGCTGTAGTAAGATAAGACCTTTTAAGTGAATTAAACCCGCTTCTCTACTCTCCACCAGAGACTCTTTTAGCTGTGTTTTTTAAAACACTTAAAATTGGTGAAGACATTATAATAGAAATTACCCCGACACTATATGAACTTGGGGTTCACGTTCAGCATTACGACTGGCTTTTAACTTCAGACCAGGAAGCAAGCTTTTCTTATCTCACTGAACAATATGTCAAAGCACTTGTCATTACTATATGGTTGACCTCGTCGAAATTCTGAAGTTATTATTACAGCCCGGCGTCCTCGTAACACGATGGTGTCCACTTACATGAACTAACAAAGGATGCATGGCTTAACGCTCCAATGCCTATTGGAGCCTTTTGGACAAACACGTTTGCATTTTTTCGCTTTGTGGTATATATTTAGAAACATGAAACAAATTGAAATGAGGTCAATATCAAAATAAGTATTATATTTTAATTAATATCTTCTCGATAATTTTCAGATGACTCTATTTCGTAAAATGTATCGAAGACGGTAAATAAGCTATTGGAGACTACGGCATGTTAACGTAGCACCAAAAATAAATTCTCCGTTACTGATGTTGTTGGGGAATATATCATGTTGAACTTTTGTCCTCGGGGCAATATCATCTCCGAAGCAGAATGGGCGTTGACAAAAAAATACTTTCATTGAAAGGGATTATTATAATAAATTACGCACCGTATAGTAAAGCAAAAGCACACTGAAGTCACAATTCACCTCTTTAAGGTTAGGAGCGACTTTGTATTGTTGATTTCACCAGGGATGACAAAAAGCTACTGAATAGAAATTTTAGATTTATAATCGACCAAGGTGTTACTGGATTGATTTTAATCAATTATTAAAATAATTATTTATTTTCGAATTATTTCATGAAAAACAAAATAGACACAGCAAGAGAAATGATGGACTAATTTAAATGTAAGTGTAGAAGGTTTGGACCTTCTGACTTGAGAAATAATAAGCTCGCAGTGACACTGTACGGAGCCATTTGATCCCGGTTAGCATTTACGGTCCACGCCCTGCCCCAGACAGTAGTAATATGACCGCCACTGCACGAGACAAGATCGTAATAAGCAGCCTTGAAGACAAATTGTTTAATTGAGGCCAGATTACCGGCCTGTAACTCGCGTGCGCTTCGATTTTATGTCAGCAGATAGGACGTATGTCCGATACTTCTTAACTTCTCTTAGCTCATACATGGATTAAATAATTAACATCTATATATACAAATGCTAAAACAGTCTGTGCTTGCACACCACAGTGTTTATAAGAAAAGGCAAATTTTATAAATTTTGGGATTAGTTTTAGACTTCTGATGACTCTGAGTAACTTGTCACATTATAATTGGAATTATCGTTTGTCTCGAATAAATCTCGAGAAAAAGAAGTTTCAGTGGTATTAGCTGAAACTTACAAATACTGGCTTTCTCTCTCTCTCTCTCTCTCTCTTTTTTTTTTTTTCTTGCGTGACTCAAACAAATTCACCAGCTCCAAAGTGTCCAAGATAGACAGAGCTTGTTGTAGTTCTTTTCCACAAGACATTGCTTTGGTGAATGTGTTCTACCTTACTTTTCATTAATAATCTTGTCACTTTATAAAAAATAGCCCTTGTTTTGGAATAGAATACACATAATAAGCCTTCGTGATTACTTATTTAAGCGAACTGCAAACCGTGGAAGTAAATAAGAGCCAAAAAACAATTAAAGCAATGATTTTTATCCCTCACCTAGTGAGCTGCAGTATTATTTGACATGGATAAAGAATGAATCCTTCTCCAACTCTCAGTTTAATAGCTCTACATCCTTTAAAGCATATTACTATTGCGGGTTACATTTTTTGGAATCTCGTGACTAGTATTTGTTAAAGGTGTTTATTCAAACCCGTAAAATAGCGCTATTCACCAAAGGCAAACCTTTGAGGCCAAACCCTACTATCACGGATCGATCGTGACATCGGCTGTGCTTTTGTGTTTGATATACACGCCAAACAATAGATTTTTACCTGTTCGCGCTAAAGCGCACGGTTCATATTGGGTCTTTAGCTGGGACGTGTCAGCTGGTCTTGGGTGTGAGCCACGGAGGTTAACACCACTGTTTCCCAGCACATGGGCGTAACCAGTCAGGTGTTTCAAGGAGAGCACTTGCACTGTAGGCCCTTTGTAAAAAAGGGGTTACTTTTAAGTCGTAGACGCCCAAGTTTTAGGCCCTATCCGTTGAACAGAAACAGATAAAGTGAGAGAGGAGGAAGTAAGAGTAGGAGAGGTGGAGGAAGTTAGGAAGGACTAACTGAACTGCTCAATTTCAATTTATGTCTGGCAGAATGAAAGAGACGCGGGTTCTGCTACTGTTAAGTCTGTGCTACATCACACTACGGTCTTGTCAGGTGAGTACTGATAACTTCGGTGTCATATATCCATAATCATTCCGCTGTAAACTTTTCACTAATAACTAGACACACCCTGCAGCAGGCAAAGGCCGCCTCATCGATTGGAACATGGTGATGCTTATATGGAGGCAACAGTAATGTTCACGCATACCGGGTACTGATGTAAAATACTTTGTTGGGATAAGGCGGTATTTCTTTTAAATGTTTCACATATTTTCAAAACTTTAATAGCGCCCCTAAAGCATGACTTCTATAATATGGATTATATAAAGTAAACACACTTTCTCTTGTTGCGTAATTGCCTTTGTAAATCTAGCTTCTGAATAATATTGTGGTTATATTACTGAGTAGCAGTCTTGGTTTTGTGGTGATTTTAACTCCGAAATATACACTCTGACCGACTTTGCGATATTTGAAACCATAAAGATTCACCTGTCGTGAGTTTTAACCCACGGACAAATAGCTTCTTTGTAAAGATGTATGTGTTAAGGGTGGGGTCGTATATTCTTTTGCATTGTACATAATATTTAAATATCAGCTGCGTTTCATGAGGCAGTGGCCAGCGTAAGATAAAAAAATGAGATGTTTTTATTCGATATTGGCCTAACTGTAAAACAGTATTTAATCATTGAAACAGTTATCACTGGCTGATACAGGGGTCGGACAGCAAGTACACTGTACCGAGCTTAGGGACGCTCCCCTGGCCCCCTTCGGGGCACTGCCCCCCCCCCCCACCCCCCTTCATCACCTTCTCAACCTTCTGCCTTCCCTCAATTACTAAAGCATGGAGAAAAAAATTTCCTTCCCTGTGTCCTATTTTTTGTTGTCAAATTATTCTCGTCTACTTTAATATAGGCCAGTGCCGAGCTGAACGTGGACATATTTCTATCCCCCCTCCCCCGCCCGCTCTCCGGCCCCCGGCCTTAGCAAAATTTTGAATATGCCAATGATTATAATTATATATATATATATATATATATATGGCAACCTCGAGGCTGAAGGTTTGACGCCACCCACTACTGGTAATCTTTAATTGTACCACCAGCTTAGAATTGGAGCTACGGGCCGAGGATTAGGCCTAGGCCTACCTCCTGCTTTACCGTGTATCGCGTATTTACCGTAGGCCTACTCTGCGTTATCCCCCGTCGCTTGTAATTCCTTACCTCAATATTCTACACAATATGTAAAGACCAATATATTCATTCTTTCGTTGACAGTGACATTTGGGGTCACCCTTACCTAACCTCTGTTTTTTTTTTTTTTTTTTTTTTTTGGGGGGGGGGGAGGGGTTAGACGGTGCATTTCTACACGTGAAAAAAAAAGCTGTTGGCATTCGTCAACCTGGTCAACGTGCACCTGCCACACTGAGACATTAAGAATATTAGATGTCCATGTATTTTTACGGTTCAATAGTTAGATTTTGTTTAAGTAATACCCCAAATATATATCAGTATCTAAAGAAGATCCAGAAGATAACTCATATGTGAAGAATCCAAAATTGGCTACCACACAATAGAAAAGATAGAAAATAACCCATGCAGTGTATATAGGTAGGCCTATTGCATGTTGCGTTGCTTGGGTTAATATATGCATGGTTTTAAAATGTTGGCACTGCTGTTTTTCATAATCGCCAAGGACCTCTGCAAGTATGTTATATACATTGTCTACTACTATATATATATATATACTTGGGTTGCAAAAGTACTTAGTGTCAGCCACCAGGGCCTGCTCGCCAAAACTGAAAATTCTCAGAAAACCTGCTTAAGCACAGTAGGCCTACTGAAAATATTTCTTTTCTTCTACGGATAAAACAAAGTTAGTGCTCATAGGTAAAAATTTAGGTTATGCTGGTAGGTCTTCAATAGTGAAGGATCCATTTCTGTCCCATTTAAAGAATAGGTGTCAACCCAAACTTCATGTGTATTGTAACTCTGTAGTAAAGCGAACCATTAAGTGAATGGGCTCGTCTTGCTAATGTTAAACTCTTCAGTGGCAGGAGTATTTATTACACCAAATTGAAATTAGGAATGTTTGTGAGAGAGGAGGAGAATTTTCTGCAAAGTGTGATTCAAACCGCGTCATATACCAGTCGCAAGTAATAATCCTATTCTTAGAAGAGTCGATATCTTAGTATCAAAGTCACGTTACCTCCACGTGGACTCCTGATGGCTTTTATCCTGATCAGTCCAGAGAGTTGGAGTTCCAGGAAGTACAAATGGTTTTGTCTGGCTGTGTGCCTTGTCTGCTGTGGACATAGTGTTGTTGGAGTCAGAATGGGCCAGGGGAATAACCACTCCCCATAGAGGAAAAGGATCTGATTCAACTACAAGTAGAACTCTTTTAAGTCGTTGACGAATGCATCCCCAGTGTTATTAGTGACAACACTTACAGTATATGTTGATGACTATATTGGTACTTAAAAGTACCATGAATGCTACCACGGCCTTTATTGTTGTGTTACATGTTGAACTCAGACACTTGATCTGCCTCACTTGGGATTTCTGTTTCTCAATTTTTCTAGAAGTAAAATGGTTTATTAAACTTCAAGTGGCTTTTGTTATTTAGGATTGGGACATACCTTTGTTGATGGATGAACAATATCTATCCTGCCCACACCTTAAATTATGTTACTCTACCATGTGTGGGAGTTTCACACAGAGAATGCGCTTGTGCCATACACATATTACATATGTTAACCATATTGCTAGAGCTGTATCAGACAAGAAATTGTACGTGTGAGGGTGAAGCTGGGAATGTTATCTTAGAAAGCAATGTATACATTAATACACAAAACAATACAAAAATTATAGTACTTACGGAAGCTTATAGACAAAATGCCATGCTGTATCATAGTAGAGAAAAAAGCATTCACACAATATTTTAATTTTACCCTGATCCCATTCCTCAATCCAGCCATATTTGGCAATGGCTTCCTTTTTGACCCCTTGGTATTTAAGATTGGGACAGACAAGTACCTTGAGGGATGAGCAATGATTACCCTGCTCTTGTGTTGGAATTTCACAAAGATTATTTGCTTGTGCCATATAAATATTCAGTACATATATTTTCCATATTGTTAGAGTAGTGTGAGGTAGAGGTAAATTCTGTCTGTGATGGTGAAATCTTAGAACTGGAGCCATGTTTTAACAACTTTCAACCATGAATATGTGTTTTTTTATACAATACAAAATTACAGTACTGTCAGAAGAATATAGACAACACATTATGCTGAATAATATAACTAGAGAAAAAAGCATTCACACAATATTAAATTTGACCATTGCCCCATTCCTCCATCCAGCCTTCTTTGGGAATGGCTTACTTTTCAACTCCTCGGTGATCTAAAGAAATGAAAGAAAGATAAATAAATTAACCTAGATAGCCACATGATTACCCAGATTTGATTAAACTGTGTCCTGCAATATGGCGACTTGTTTATCTTCTGATGCCTTGATATAAAACGATTGTCTGTGTCTTCCATTATCTTTTTAGGGAGCATGTGAGCAGTCCTTTCAGTGCCCGGAGGGTGAGTTCACTGAATTCATAAAGATATGTTAATTATTCACTTCTTCCCTCTTTAAGACTGGGTTTCCACACCTAGATTGATCTAAAAGGATCGATCCATCTCCTAGGGTTTTTTTTTTTTGCTAAATGTCTTTTAGCTTAAGCAGCTTAGATGTCTGGCTTGGCTGCCAAAGCTGCTAAACAATAATTAATTGCCCCCTAGCAGCTTCTGTAAGTGCGAAAGACATCTAAGCCACTTAAGTTGATTGCAATTTGGTGAGAATACCCTCAGAGATAGATCGATTCACAGTTAGTAGGATAGTAGATTTGTAATTTCTTTGTCATGGGTATAGTTTTAGCTAGATAACTGTAAAGTGTGTGTGTTAATACATAAACTTCCTAATTTCCCTCTGTAGCAATTAAACTACTGTGTTATGTGAATCAAATTTTATCTGAATGTATATTGACACTGATATCTGTGTGGTTTTATTTCTCATGTTATCTTATATTTCAGGATGGGTGCGTAGAGAGGCTCAGTGTTTTAAAGCCTATAGTCTTCAGCTTGGATGGAAAGATGCATCAGGAGTTTGTGAAAGGTACAAGAAATATGTGAGCTAAAAAAAAAAATATATCTGAAAATTATGAAATTTCACATTGGCTGTGTCATATGAGCAGAAATGTGTTTAAGGTTGAAAATGATAACTCTTTGACACAGTATATGAAAAATCAGTAAGTCATGTCCATCCTATTTGAATAGGTTTTTTGTAAACATAATGAAATAAAGCATATATATTCTATATTTATATTACTATATATTTCCATAGGCATGGTGCCAGGTTAGTGACTGTCAAGGACAGAGAGACTGCTGATTTTATAGCTGGTGTTGTGAGAAATGCTAGTGTGAACACATCCTACTGGATAGGTATTGGACTTCCTTCTGTCCTCTGCTTTATTTACATTTATTCTCACCCTTGCCACTGTAATGGAACAGAGTGATTAAAAATTCACTTCAGTTTATTTTGATGTATTTCAGTTTTATCTTATTTGATATCTGTACCACACTTTTTGCAGAATAATTGTTTATTGGAATGATTTTCTGAGAAGAGCAAAGATGTATTCAGTATAAATTGATATATGGTTAAAACTAAATACTAAGTATTACTCTTTGAATTAAATAGGTTTAAAGAGTGAAGATAACTTAGTAGAAGGAGAATGGAGAAATGGCCAGGAAATGTCACTCCAGTATGGTTTCTGGTACGGGGATGAGCCAAATACAGCTGAAGAAAAACTCTGCACATCAGCCCTGCAAAATGAGGACAACACGTGGAAGATGGAGAAATGCACGGAAGTAAAGCTGCCTTTCGTTTGCATGTCTGTTGCTTGCATAAATGGTAAGTGAAATATATTTTAATTTTAAGATAATAAAAGAATTTGCTCTTTTATTTCATGCTTTGTGAATTACGATCTTTTTATTCTATTTTCGTTGTTGTTATACATTGTTTTGTTTAGTTAAGTGTTTATGTTATAATTAGCAACTCGAGACCTCTTAATCTTATTTGAAATATTCTGTTTGCATCATATAAGCCTGTGTGTATATTCCAGACTTCCTTCACTGTTTTAATGACCAGTGTGTGCTGTCTTCATTGAGATGTAATGGTGTAGATGACTGTGGAGACATGACAGATGAAATGATGTGCAGTATGTAGCACAATTTAAATACCAGGATTATAGCAGATTTAGATTGCTTTTGGCTTTTATTATGTACAGACACAGATGTGTCTGTACATATAGCCATCATCTGCGTCTGTCGTCGCCGTCGTCGCTGTCGCCGTCGTCGCCGTCGTCGCCGTCGCCGTCGCCGTGCACTTTTACCGATAACACGATAAGTGGAAAACCATTTTGCCTTTTGATTTGAAACTTGCAGAACTGATGAATATTCATAATACGCAGGTCAAGTTCGAAAATCAGCATGATCGGGTCACTCTTAGGGAATTTATGCTGTTTTTTCACTTTTTTCAACATATATGCAGCACCGATAACACGATAAGTGGAAAACCATTGTACCTTTTGACTTGAAACTTACAGAACTGATGAATATTCATAATATGCAGGTCAAGTTCGAAAATCGGCATGATTGGGCCATTTTTAGGGAATTTATGCTGTTTTTTCACTTTTTCAGCATATATGCAGCACCGATAACACAGTAAGTGGAAAACCATTTTACCTTTTGGCTTGAAACTTACAGAACTGATGAAAATTCTTAATACGCAGGTCAAGTTCGAAAATCAGCATGATTGGGCCATTTTTAGGGAATTTATGCTGTTTTTTCACTTTTCAATATAAATGCAACACTGATAACACAATATAAGAAAAACGGATCGGCCAATTGGCATTATATTCACAGGAGTGGTCAATCTTACTAAAATGCAGGTTGAGTTCGAAAATCAGCATAATCGGGCCATTATTTTAGAAGTTATACTGTTTTTTCACATTTCCTCAGATTCAATTATTAGGCATGTTAACAGTCTCATTATTGAACTAATTAGATGCGTAAAAGTGTTTGTTTGATATTTCCTGCATCTTTACAACATTGTAAGTTGATTATGTAAAAAACATGGTAAACTTGTTATCATGTATTGTGTAATAAAGTGTCAAAAATGGAAATAAACTCATATCATTGCAGTTTGTCAGATTCAATCATCCACTATGTTCAGAATCTCAGAATGGAGGAAATTGGACATTTAACACTGTTCTATTGATACTTTTCCCATCTCATCAATTTTCTTAGTTGGTCATATAAAAATGGCAGTAAAATGTTTATTTTGTTTTATGTTAAAAAAGTGTTAAAAATGGAAATAAACCCATTTCAGGACAGTGCTGTCTTGTTTACATTTTGGCATTTTCAAGATGTGACTTTGAAGTTCCATGGGCCTGAAGACCTTTGCTTGTCATGTTTTCTGAATGTCCATGTTACTAATATTTTATTAATAACATTTGATGGTTATTATGCTGTTAA
This sequence comes from Lingula anatina, assembly GCF_051362555.1. Classification (NCBI taxonomy): domain Eukaryota; kingdom Metazoa; phylum Brachiopoda; class Lingulata; order Lingulida; family Lingulidae; genus Lingula; species Lingula anatina. Next base: position 47,549,369 of record NC_141768.1, read on the forward strand.
ACATTATGTAACGTTGCATCAAAATTTGAAGAAACCCCTATTTAGGGCACTGCTCCTATGATGACCATTTAAGGGAAAACATGTCACTTGCTGTTCTCAAACTTACAAGAAAGAAACATGGGTCTAACATACAGCCTCAGTAGGCAATGCAGTCTGTTTGGTAAATTTTCCTGGCAATTTAACAGTTTTTTGTGAAAATTTAATTTTTCACTTATTGACATTTTCAAGGTGCGACTTAGAACCTCCACGGGCTTGAAGACCCTTGCTAGTCACATTTTCTGAAAATCCATGACACATATATTTTATCATTTAAAATTGATGGTCATTATGCTGTTAAGCATTATGTAATGTTGCATCAAAATAGAAGAAAACACAATATTTGGTGCTGCTGCCATGATGACCATTATGGGAAAACGGTGTTACTTATTACTGTCAAACTTTCAAAAAAGGAAACACAGGACTAAAATGCAGCCCGAGTTGGAAAAGCAGTCTAATTGGCTTCTTTTTCTGGAAGTTATACACTTAATGAAGTATTCATTATCTTTTTGGCATATTCATTGTGGGACTCAGAGCTCCCATGGACATGAAGCCTAATGGTAATCAAATTTTCTACATGTCCATGCTATTTATAGTCAATAATCAAAAATTGGTGATAATTATTCTATAATTTATTATGTAATGTTACATCAAAATTGACAATAATCTTTTTGCACTGCTACTGCAAACATTATGAAAAGAAAACTGTGTTACTTATTATTATATTTAACTTATAAGTACGATTTTTAGGATTGGCATGCAGTTCAAATTAGAAAGCCAGGTCAATTGGGTCATCATTTTTATTAAATTTATGCATTTTTTGTGAAATTTTCATTTTTCTCATTCTGGCACTTTCTAATTGAAAACTTGAACTCTGATGGGCCTGGAGCCTTATGCTTTTACTTTCATCAGCATTACCTGTTGTGCATAATTAAAATTTTATGTTGACTGTGCAGTTAAACATAATGTATTATTGCATCAGAATTGGGAAGTCTCCTATTTTTGTGCATTATTGTTTTCTGCTTTTCTTAAGGTGTGACTTATGGGCCTGAAGACCTTTGATAGACAAATTTGTGTGGTCAGTCTGTTAATTCCCCTTGGGTATTCACAAGGCTAATTTCAGTGCTATAAACTCATTTACCTAATTAAGTAGCCATTAATTGAAATTTCATAAAGCACACTTGTTGATATTTCCCTGTTAAGCTCTCTGCTAGATAACATAGTGTCCATAATAAGGAAGCAGTGAATAACAGCTTCATTAGAATTATATTTTTGTTGTTTCTATTTAATTTTTTCTCCAACACTGGCATTTTTAAGATGTGATTTTTAACTCCCATCCACCTGAGGCTGTGCACATTTTCAGTATTTCCACATAAGCAGCTGTATTGGTATTTATGTCTTTAAACACGATGTAATATTATTTTATGCACTGTCATCATTTTTCATATATAGGGACTTTCATCATGTGAATTTTAACTCTCATGGTCCTGACATTGTAATCTTATTGAAAGGGTGGATTAAGACCATCTTCTGGGTCTCCTGGAAGACAGTCAGATTTTACAGTTTATATTAACGGGTTTTTGTTGGAAGACTATCAAAATGGAGGATGGATCAACAAAGATACTTTGGAATACTGTCAGAAAATATCTCTGAATCTGCTCCTGTTATTGACCATGTTACCTGTTGTGCATGATTAAAAATCAGTGTTGACTGACTGTGCTATTATAAGCATTTATTATTGCATCAAAATTGACATAATGACCTATTTTGCATCTTTTTTTTTCTGTTTTTTGTCTGTACATTTGACAGCTTTGCTGCCTTGTATATATATATATATGCTACCTATATATGCTATGTATGTATGCTACCTTAAGTACAAAATTTTTCAGTAATTTTACTCCAAGAATTTATTCAACTTATAACAAAAGATTTAAATGCCAAGAAGCATGGATTTAATTGATGATTGAATATATGTGGTTTTCTGGTCCTGATTATAATGTCCATTTTCTGCATTTGCTAGGTGATCTGAACAGTGAATATATGTATAGTGAGAGTGGAGGTAATATTAAATATCCAGCATCAGGCTCATACAGCAACAAAGAGAGTAAAACATGGACTCTCAAAGCCCCCAGTGGTAAAAGAATAAAGCTACAGGTAAAGAGAGTGTGATATTTCTATTGTTTTTAATTTGATTGAAGTTTACTGCCTTGTTGTCACAAAACTACTAGAAATGGTAGTTCATCCTAAATGATATCAATATTTCAGTCAGAAAATGTCAACTACCTCTTACATAACATCTCAGATACCAAAACTTTTTTCCACTTTTTATACTGTTTCCATTTTAAAAAATAATGAAGGACCATGTCATGAAATAAAATGCAGAATCAATTCACATGCATGACAGATAAAAAGATACCTTTGTTCATTTACATACTGGCAATGCAAATACTAATTAAAGAATGGTAGTGCAGCAATTGTATTATTATATCATAATATATTGTACAAAGTTAAGGCCATGATAATTTACTTAATTGCACCAGTTAAGAAATAAATTGAATTGAATTGATAACCATGTATTCTATGTTTTACAGTTCACAGAGTTCATCACAGAGTCTCAGCAAGACTACCTTCAAATCTGTGATGGTGGCCCAACAGAAAGCTACTGTACAGTAATAGATACAGTATCTGGGGATAAATCCAGTTCATTCAGCTACACCAGTTCCACCAACTATTTCTTACTCAAATTCTTCAGTGATGAGTCCGTCACAAGGACGGGGTTCACTATACAATGGACTGTTGGTATGTTTTTGTGAAGAAATCGGCATACAAGATCTTAATTTTAATCATTTTTAAAATGATTTAGAAAATAAGAAATGCAGAACATTGCCTTTTATTTTGTAGTATGAACAATGCATCTGCACATGTTGTGATATTGGTAGTATTTCTAAATGTATCATGAACACATTTTGTGCATAAAACTTTGTTGACAGGTGGCTTGAAGAGTTAAGGTTTAGACTTCATCTTAACAGAACTGTCACAACTAAGAATAAAGTATTTTTGTCTCCAATCAACAGCTAATATTTAAGTTGTTAACCTCCAATACTGCAATGTCTGTCTAGAGCATCTTCACAAGGGAATGAGGCTTTTCTCATTATCAGCTGCCAATTGGAAAAAAAATTACTGCTTTATTGTTTATAATATAACACAGCTTATGACATTGTTTTCTGAGCTGTGAATGGTGTTTTCAGTACCCAGTCCAGAGGGCGCCACACTGACTGCAGTTAACCAGCCTCAGATGATCACCAGTCCTGGGTTTGGAACACAGTATAATGGAAAACTTAGGACAACATGGGTTATTACTACACCAGTTTTAAGACAGATCTTAACCTTACATGTAAGTCAATTGTTGTTTCATTTCTCTGAAAGATTGAGATCCTTAGGACTAGCTGGGTTATAACTACACTTATTTTAAGACAGATCTTAACTTTTCATGTAAGTCATTGGTTTGATAATGTTGATAATTTAACTTTGCCATTAGTTTGACCGATTTTGATTTTGCTGCCAGTTTTGGTCAGTTTAAAGTGACCTACATAAATAGTTGCAATAAATGTGTCACAAAAGATGGATGAAATAACTAGAATTATATTTTTATAGTTTCATTCGATCAAACTGGCTGCTAGGGATGACTACCTTTACATAAGGGATGGAAACAGTCCCTATTCTTCAAAATTGTTGGAATATCGGGGTCCAGTTGATGAAGTGGACCACATCATATCATCTACTGGGCAGTCCCTGTACATTTATCTTCACACAGAAACTATGAATGCTGAAGGAGGATTTAATGCATCTTATTTCCAAGGTGAGACATTGTGTTGTGGTTTTGGTCAATATTTATTGCGTATAGCCCTTTGACCATGGTACATTGGCATTGAAGCAGGAGAAAACATGTTAGAAAAAAATGAAATGAAAATGATTGTATTTTAGTGTCATCTGTCTGTTTGATGAACTTTTCTACTCAAATTGTTTTTCATAAGAGAACTTGGTGTGGTATTCTTAGCAGAACAACAAAATGATCACAAGGCTCTGTCTTGTAAAAAATTGCCAGCTGATTTTCAATGTTGTTTATGTACTCTAAATAAAAAATATATTATCAGCTAAATGAGCAAAAAATTTCATTAGTTTGACATTTGAATATAAATCATATAATTATTTGACAAAAGCTAGAATATCTTTTTCTGCACCATGTGTTAGCCTGCGGTCAACTTGGTTGAAGGCCTTCATCAGACTGATGTGCTGTGTAAGTTTGCCATTGATTTGGTGTAAATGAGAAATTTGCCATTTTCAAGCATGACAGTTGGTGTTTAATGTTTGTTATTCCAGGTTGTGATGTCCAGTTAACCACCAGTCAGGGGATGATAATGTCTCCAGGTTACACCATAGGAAGTTATCCCAACTCTGCCCGCTGTACCTGGAATATCTCAACACCAGGAAACCAGCCATTTGCTCTGGACTTCCAGGAATCTTTTGAATTGGAGAGTGGTGTTGATTTCCTGAAGGTAATTCTAAGTCTTAATTCAGTTAGTATTTATACTGTTTTGCTCTAAACTTGGTCACTTTCAGGGATGAAAATTCAGACTGTTAGTCAGCTAATGCAATGCAATCATAAGCATAATATGAGGCATGTTGATTGCATTTTGTTATTATGGGCTCACAGCTATATATCAGTGCAGTTTTCATTGATTGCGTAGCTGCTTGATATATGGACCACACCCTGATTATATTAAAATGAGATGACCAAATTTGATGTGTCAAAAGTACATTTAACGTGTGAAAGCAACATATGCTAAAAATTAAGCTCTATTATTTCTGCAAATCTCAAAAGTAAATATTTGATTTACTGATTGCTAAAGATCTAGGATAATCAGTAAAGATCAATTTACAGAAATGGAGCTTATTCTTATGATAAGCACAAAAATTTGCAGTTTTGTTTTTGTTAAAGTTTCTGCTTCATTTTGATGTAATTTTTGTAACAATGACAGATCATATATACTCAACATTTACCAAATGCTGATCAACTCACAAACTATTCTTACCAATCACATAATAAGTTCAATAATTAAGTTTTTATATTTAAGATCTACAATGGTACTGACACCAGCTCTAATGCCCTCCACATTGGCAGTGGGTTTACTGGCACAGTGTTGCCATCTACAGTCCATTCATCATCAGGAGCTATGTTTATTGAGCTTACAACCAGTGCAGTGATTGCAATGAAAGGATTCATGGCTCGATTCTCTATTGGTATGGATTTAACTAATTTATTCACTATAACAGACCCACTGCACATTCTTTTTATTAAGTAAACATAATATAAAGATCTATTCATTCCTTTATTATTATTATTATTATTATTATTATTATTATTATTATTATTATTATTATTATTATTATTTTGCATGTAAATCAGATCTTGTATGTGCCACAAGCTACAGCTTACAGTTTTGTATTGAAAATGCATATATAATTTTCCACTTTATTTCAGACTGTCCCCAGGAATTAATACAGTTCAACTCTTGGACAAATATCCAGCCCAGCAATGCTCTATCCAAAATGTACACAGCTAACTTTAATGTCAGCTGCATGCATGGCTATGACTTTGAGAACCAGGAATACAACCAACAGGAATCAGTCAACATGCAGTGTCTCTATGGGGGAAAGTGGAACATCCTCAGAAAACCAGTCTGTAAATGTAAGTAAATACTGGGAGAGTTTTCATACATGTCAGTTTATCAAAAGTTTGCATTACTTGCATTAGATTGTGCCATAGCATTAAAATCTGAGTTAGAAGGAAGCATGTATTTCTGAATCAGGTTGGACTTAGCTCGAGTTTTTAGAGCTCCAGTTAGTACTATTTAATATCTTGATTTGCCAACTGATGCCTGAAAAAAAAAAGATCTCAGGAAGGACAATTAATGTTTCTCATTTGAAAATGCTCCTCTCAGCAGCTATTGTGACAACTAAACCGAAAAAAAAAACTTAGGGACCATTCCCACAGATATTTGGATCGATCTATCTCCCTGGGGAGTCTCACTAAATTGCTGTCAACTTGACTGGCTTAAATGTCTGTCATGCCTAGTAAAGCTCTTAGTGGGTAATTATCTTTACCCCCTAGCTGATTTGGTAGGCGTGACAGACATTTAAGCTGGTTATTGGATAGCAATTTAGTGAGTTACAGGGGGTTACAGGGAGTTACATCGATCCAGATGGATCAATCTGGGCATGGGAACCCAGTCTTAGTTACAATGAGACTTAAAGGTACAATAAGTTACATTGACATTGGTAAGGTTAAAACCGCCATATTGAAAACCACATGTCATTCCAGTACACTACTGTGGCTCCTTGGGCAGTCAGAACAACATCCCCCATGGCTACCTGTCTAACACCACTGGCGTACTGTATGGAGATCAGGCGTACTATGTGTGTTTTGCTGGGTTCACTCTCAATGGTTCCAACCCTGTGAACTGCACTGAAGATGGTTGGGTCAGCAATGACTTCCCGCGCTGTGAAGGTGGGTCATTTCATCAAGGATGAGAAAATTTTAAATATTATCACAGAAATGGTTTCATTTGAAACAAATTTATTACATAAATTATACTAAAAAGTGCCAGCCAGTTTGTATGGTGTGTTTGTATAAAGTGTACTTATTTGAATGATGTGAGCTGAATTATATTATGATGCAAGATGTACAGGTAGATATTGCTGAAGATGTGTTATTTATTTGTTGTAACTGTATTTAACAGCTCCATTGTGCACCCCAAGGCCACAGGTGCCTAACTCTAACCTTGAGATCACAGGGGACCTAATAGCCAAATATACATGTGACATTGGCTATGAGCTGGTAGGAACTCCCACGGCAGTGTGTAACAGGGACACTAAAAACTGGACCGCTGAGGCACCTTTTTGTCAAAGTAAGTTTTAAGCTGCACCTTTTACATTGAGCAGTTCAGTTTTATACTGCTCCTGATTAAAATAGCATGGCTATGATGTAAGAGAGTCAATTAAATAGAGAACCTGCACTCGGCATGGCCAGTCACACCTTGAGATTACGGGATTATAACTGGGTTTATTTTGTATGTTGGGGCTTGTGAAAAGGTGTCACATATGTCTGTTAAAGTTGAACATAACACTTATGACTAAAATAATGACAAAACATCTAATTAACACACAATTTGGTTTAATAGGAAAACCCTGTCCAGCCCCATACCCTGTGATACGTCATGCCTCCCTGAACATCACAAACACCACAGGAGTTTTATACTTTGAGGACACAATCATGGTGACATGTGATGTTGGATATGAACTAGAGGTCAATGTGTCCAATATACTGACTTGTAATGCTGACCAGACATTTGGGGAGCTACCCAGGTGCATAGGTAAGCTTTTATAGACAGGAATGCAGATGATTGAGATTGATAAAATCTGAAAGAAAATAATATCTTTATTGCAGTCATTGTTGTGTATATGGTTGAGGTTTTCTGGTAAACTTTATGTAATTATGGCAGTTAGACTTGACTTGTTAGACTAAAGAAATATGTCACAACATTTAATCATTTTGTTAATTATTTTGATAGTTTTTCATTATCAGGCTTTTAAAATACCTGTTTGCAATAGAAATCTTAAAAGATTTACAAAATTATGTTCAGATATCCTATTGCAATATGTTGCCCAACCATCGCAATGGTGAATCTGAAATTATTCCTCCATTCTAGATATCAATGAGTGTAACAGCACTAATAATGGTAACTGTAGCCAGAACTGTGTGAACACCCAGGGTTCCTATCACTGTACCTGTAACCCTGGCTATAGGACTGACCCCATGGACTCCTTCCAGTGCACAGGTCAGTGGTCTACTGTTTCCAGTAATTAAATATCACTGTTCCCGTCTGTTTCAGTGTAATGATTTGAGAGATCGCTGGTCACTTTACAGTGTCATTTAGCATTGGAGGGTTTTACTATTTAATGAAATTTTACTATTTAATCTTTAAAATTTTGACTTATCTTTCTTATTACCATAAATAAACACAAGAATTATCCAGGAGAATGTTTTTTTTCAAATCTCTAGAATTAGGTACTGTTTTATGATATTTTTAAAAAATATGAAATGGCCAACTGTCCGCAAAGTATCACATGATTCTAATAATGTTTCAGTTCATTTGTTGTCTTGTACATTGTTTTTTTTATAGCCCCACTTTAATTTGACAACATCACAGGTATATTATACATGTTACAGATGTCCTGGAGTGTTCTATGAACAGTGGGCGTGGTCAGTGTGATGACACTATAATGAAATAACTAGCTCATATAAATGTAGCTGCAGTCAGACTGGCACAACTCTGATGAAATGCCTTTTGGGTTAAAGAATGCAACACAAGTCTTTCAATAACTTAATGTTTACCTCTAGTTTTATCTTGACGATGTTATATATTCCAGATGTCCTTGAATGTTCTATGAACAGTGGGCGTGGTCAGTGTGATGACACCTGTAATGAGATAATTGGCTCATATAACTGTAGCTGCAGTCAGACAGGCACTACTCTGTTTAGCTCAAATGGGACCAGCAGTTTCTATATTCCTGCAGTGGAAACAGGGTTGATGTACAATGATGAATTTTATCTGAACCATACCTGTGTCAGTAAGTATGATATAGGAGGGTTATATAAGAGTGAAGAACTTACTAAGTAAGTGTTTTTTTTTTCAAAATCTCCATTAATTGTAGTTCTTAGTAACAGTTTATAAGTGACCAAAGATGTGATCACAGAAACCTCATTGTACTATTTTCTTAATACGAATTAATGGATAAGTATAAATAAGTGAAACAAAACATGCATATAACATCATACTTTTTCCTCGTCATCAGAGGTAGAATGTGGCTTACCCGTAAATGCCAGCATGTTTGCTCATCTCCATGCACGCCCCCTGGATGTCAACCTAGGCCGCCCCTTCCGTTACCAAGACAACATCACATATCTGTGTGACATAGGGTATGTGTTGGGGGACGGCAGCAACAAGATGACACTAACCTGTGGTCAAGATGGACAGTGGAGTGGGGGACTTCCTGAATGTCAAGGTGATCTCTTGGTGGCATTTGGGGATAGTTAAGTCACATCATAGGCAGAATTAGAGGGGGTGGGGATCCTGACCCCCCCCCCCCCCCCTTCGATTTCTGAAAAAAAAATCACACCAATGGTCCCCTCTTGAAATTATAATTTTGACTAGCTGAATCATAGTTCTAAACTGTACTAAATGTCACCATTCAACCTCTAAAATTTGCATCAAATTTTTGGGGCTTTGAGATGTATGAGGTCAGAAATAATGGGGAGAGAATTTAGGAATGCTTGTATCTTTGATATCACTTTGAAGTGTCTGTTTTCCATAAGTAGACATTCAGAAAAGAGTTCTAAAAATTTGGAATAAATTAATATAAGTTCATTACAAAAAATGTGCTAGACTGAGTAGTACTATAAAACAGTTAAAAATCAAATGATTGCCAGTTGCTGAAACACTTCTATGTCCTGAAGTTATTGATTAAAATGTGACCTTGATATTTCAGCTGCTATGTGCATGGAAGAGCCTTTTCCCAGTGGTGCTATTGCAGGAACAAATAACCTGACCTACCAGGCTGTAGGCGAGATCACATGTAACGTCTCCGGGGTCCGAAATGAAACCATTACTCGTTATTGTCAGTATAATCAAACTTCAGACAGTTACATGTTCACAGGACAGCCTATTAGGTGTAATGGTAAGATATTTAGGATGGGTTAAGTACTTGGTGAAGCATACTGCAGACAAGTTCAATTGCATTAAATTGCAGAATAAAACATAGCCTATCTTGTTAACTCTCCATTTGTCTTTCTTTACAAGATGAATGTATTAAGTATGATCTTTAATCTTTTGAAAAACTGCATTTTTAAATATTGATTTACTTGTATTTGTTTGAATCATGTATGTCACATTGAAGAAGCCACATCTTGTTTTTTATAGAACAAAAGATGAAACATTGTAATTAATCATTGACATAAATGTGTTTATATAGTTATAGACTGTGGGCAGCCAGACACTATAACAGGAGCCAATATAACAGTGGTGTCCACACTGTATCCTAGCAGCTTTACAGTAACCTGCAAAGATTTATACAGCCTTGCTGGAAACAGCAGCAAGTATGATAACATTGTGAGGTGTACAGCTGATGGATATTGGGACTATGGAGATCTTCGATGTGAAGGTAGATGTTATACCACATTGGTTTTATTAGTTTTTTCTCGGTTTGTTTTATCTGAATGCAATGCTAATATGGATTTTTGGAAAGCCTAATTGCTTAATGATCTCTACTACAGAGTAGTTCATTTGATGCATTTGGTAACTTGTTTTTTATTGAACCATTTTTCTATTGGGCACATTTTTGTCAAATGGGTGCTGACATCAATAACAATTGATTTAACTCTTTGGGGAAGATGTGATTTAAGAATCTACATTTTTGATTTGTTCACTTTTTAAAAATTACAATTAGCTTAAAAAAAGAGAGAAAAATTAGTCATAATTATTTCATTCTTAACTACAGGGGCCACATGTAGTGACCCAGGGAGGCCTCCAGATGGCAGACAGGTGGCAGTAGATACCTATGAGGAGGGTAAACTGGTTAGATATGTCTGTGACAGGCCAGGTTATGAACCAGACCCTCCATACCCCTTGCTGTGTGAGGTGGCAGGTTCCAATCTTACCTGGAATGCCTCTGCACCTACATGTGTGGGTGAGTATAACAAGGCAATGTGTTTAGAGGTGGAAGTGTCTCCTGATTTACCTAGAAATCCAGATATTTGAGAATTGTCTTAACCTATTAACACCCCTTTACCCCTTGCTTTGTTGTATTTTCCAGGTCCACTTTCATCTCTGTGATATTTGTAATAAATTATTAGCCAGTTATTGGTGCCAGTGTATCAGTATTGTTTTCGTACCTGACAAGTAAAAGTAATACTTCTCTATGTATGGATTAGGTTTATGTCTCATTTTTCAGTTGATTTAAAATATGGAATTTCAGTAAATTATAATTTAAGTACCTTACAATTTGTACATCATTGTGATTCATAGTCACTTATTTATTTTCTTACTATACATTTTCCTTCTTTAAGCCCACAGCCAATTATTTAGAGGTTATGTATATTATAAACTTATACTTATAATTACAGACAGGGAATCACCAGTGTTTACCTTCTGTCCCGGACCTTTTACTGTGGCTAAGCTTTCTGAACTGTTTACCATGCCATTTCCCAATGCCACAGACAACTCCGGGATGATACGGGACATCCAGGTGTCCCCTGTGGACTTCCATGGTTACGGGATGTGGATAGAGCAGGACATGAATGTCACATACACTGCCTACGATCACGCTAATAACACGGTTACATGTGTGGTTAACATCAGGTTAAAAGGTGTGTTTTATGCAGGTTATTGAAACGTGTAAGGAAAATAAAGAGGATTAATCTCAGCATCTAGATTAAATATATGGACCCAACATGTGTTAAGTCCCAGATAAAAAAGATTAATCCCAGGGGTTAATCCCACAAGTAGGAATGAGTATTGGAATTTAAAATATGATATATATATCACCTACATTTTATATGTACTCTATGAATGACACACAGAGTACATGTATATGTTTTTATAGATTCTGTTCATTTGTGAGAAGATTCATATAACTTCTCAGATCAAAGGGGAAGTATAATAAGAGCACTGAAATGCTCTATGTTTATTACTGATTACTTAATATCTTTTGATGAAAAGTGAATGAGTTTAGAATGTAATTAATGTGCACATTCTAACAGCAGCACATGTTGTACTATTTCAGACCAGGAGCCACCGGTCATCAGCTGTCCTAACTCCACCACCCTGGTCATCCTGGAGGAGAACAGCCAACTGGTCATTACACAGGATGGACAACTGCAGGGTAACTACAGCACTATGTTCATGGCTGTGGCCACAGACAATGTCACACCTAGAGGTGAGATGACCTTCACCTTCAGCCCACCCTCACAGACCTTGACCTCAGCTATGGTGGACAAGAGGATCACTTTCACAGCCACAGCTACTGACATGGCAGGAAACAATGCTTCCTGTAGTTTTGATGTGGTGCCAAAAGGTATGGGAGAGGAAAACTTCTAATACCATCATCAGCATTTTATAAAGCACTTTCTTGTTTAAGGGGAAATCCGGCATTGCACGTTGTTTTTCACTTTCTTAGTGAATTTTACTTTAAATTAAATTACATCCATTACAGATCATTGTAATAGGTTACCAAGGCATGTACCACAAGTAATAATTAATTTTCCCGGGTAGTAATACCACAGCTAGTTGTTCCACTATTTGTAATTGGTATAAATTTTCCTTTCAGCCTCTCCCTGTAGTACTTGGTACCTGCCAACCCCTAAGTTTGGTACCAAGACATGTACCACCAGTAATACCACAACCAGCTGTATTACTATATGTAACAGTGGGTATGGATTCCATGGTGGACAGGCTTCCATTGTATATACATGTGACACCTCAGCTGACCAGCCAGAATGGAGCAATAATGGAACTGTACAGGATTGCGTAGGTTAGTGTGTGGAACGAGAAATTCATCTAATATAATTCCCAAGACCCATTTTAACATCCAGCAGTTATCTGTACTTGGATGTCATACTCCCTTTTGAATGAGGGTACCCCCCTCCCTTCCAGCACAATTGGATGTTCCTCTGTCTGAAAAGTGAAAAGGGCCCCAAGATGGTCGCTGATTTTAATGTGCCTTACACTTTTTGAATATTTTTGTTAGATTCATTGTTTTTGTTAGATTTATTGAGATGCAAAGCTTAGTCAATTGTGAAAAGCTCTTTGGTAACCTGTGATGATGCAGAATCTGATCACTCTGGCTTTAGGTCCATTCTCAGTTGCTGCTGCTTATGGATCAGAAGGTGATCTGAATGCTGAGTGATAAAATCTGAATTAGTTTTTTATGCTTTGTACTTGTATTTTGTGGTCTAAATCATCTCTGTTTGATTTTTGTGACACTAATACTGAAACTATATATATAGGGCCATTGTTTTTTTGAAACCTTCAAAATGATGAGAATTGTTTTAAAATTTCTTTTATTTGCATGAAAAAATCCTGTTTGCAAAATGTGTATTGGGCCTTCTTCCACAATATATCACTAAAATTTTTTTTTAGCATTTTGCTCAGAATGGCATTTCAGTTTTTTCTAGCCTTATTTTAAAAATTACATGCAAAATCTTCAGATCCAGTCTTCATATAATTTACTATGTATGTAATACAGGAGATGATATTCAGATGTTCAAAGATTAAATGCCAATGGGATATATTCAAAATGCATTTTTAGGAATTAGTTAATTTTGCATGCACTAATCTTGTTTGGATTTAAAAGTTAAATGTAACAGGGTATTTCAAATTCTTGTATTTTCCAGCTCCTGAGACCATGGCAATCTACACTCTTTCAGTAGAACTTTTGGATTTAGTCAGTGGTTCTAGTACTCCTGGCCTAGTCTACACTACTGCTGCTCCTGCAATCCTAAATAGCTGTCTCCAGCCCTATATCACTGAACTGGACAGTCTTTTAGCTACTGTTGCTGCTAACCTGACCAATCAGTGTCAAGATATTACTGGGTTATCAAATATTTACATAGAAGTCAACCAATCTACAACTAATGCAAATGTGGTTGGTAGGCAGGTAAGGATAATGTTACTGGGTTATCAAATTCAAACTTATTACTCTTAAAAAGAATACACTGTTGATTGTTAGTGGTCATCAAATTTTCACTTTAATAGAAGATAAATTTATTGTATTTTGTGCAGCAGGATGGATGTTCTGGTGAAAATATACACATGGATATAACTATATATTAATTGAGAATGATCTCACATTATCAACACTAAACTACAGCATGATAACTAATAACTGTAATTAGGAATGATAGATGAAATAAGAAATTATTTTATCAGTCTAAGGCTTTTTGGATAACTGTTGCCAGTGCAATGATGGTGGACTCCCTTTCACTTGCCAGAAGCTTCATGATTTTTTGTTTGTTAGAAGACATATTAAATATTGACTGCACTTTGGTAAAGATTACGCTTAAATTGTAGCCTTTATCAGGAATAATATTAAATTATGATAATATTTATATATAGTCTAAAATCCATATGAAATGTTCGGTAGACTTTACAGGGGTAAAATGAACAGAATAAGATGAATAAAGTAAATAAATAAATAGACAGTGAAAATAGTAAGCTATTAAAATATGTAATGCAATGTTAAGATAAAGAGCCAGTCAATTCAGTTATGCAAATTTTTGAAAATAAAAATTTTGATTCCTTTTAAAATTTTCCTCGGACTATATATTTGAAGTATATTGGGGGATGTTCTGTAGACTTGAAGAGCTAGGTTGTCATATGTTTTCAATCTGGCATTACAAAATCTACACAACATTTGAACTCGATATATTGTACATGATATCATGTGCTAAAATTTAGAGCCTCAGCTACAACAGTGTGTCTACATGCATATACATGTAGACCCTATTTCGTTGATTTCAAGGATTAGTCTAGTCCATTTGTCATCCCTGCCTTGAAAAAGTTTGGAATACATCATTTTTCTTTTCCAGTTAAAAGTGCTTCTGTCTTTAAGGATCTTGCCAGCCAATTTGCAGAAAGTTGATGTTCTTGACTGTGCAGCCACTTTAAATAACCACATAAGATATCTTGAGTCTGGAGGTGGAGATAGATTTATGGCTGCAAGAGCCTTGGCTTTTGTGCCAGCTGTAGGCAGTTGTGAACAACTAAATCTGACCAGTGGGTCACGCTACATAGATGTTGGAGGCTTTGTTTGCCCAAGCAACTTAGTTAGGAATGACCAACTTTGTTGTAAGTTTTTTCTTAATACTGAAAATAAGGTAAAATACTGGTTTAAAGCAGTTTATATATGTATAAATAAAAGATAAGCTTAATGAAAAGTATTTAATGAGCAAATTGGTTCTAATGTCAGTTTAATGTGAAGTTAACATGATTATAATCTAAATGAGAAAAAAATAGTAGAGATATTTTAACCATACATGTGTGATGCTGAACTAAAGAATTAAAGTCACAGTTTACTTATTATCTATAAATTAATTAACTAATTTATATTTATTTTTGAAATGATGTGATTTAGGAATGCCTTCTCAGCAATTCTTTATATTGCTATTAATTTTCTCTGGAAATTTTATTAAGTAATTGTATTTAAGTACCCTGTCCTACTGGAACCTACCGGGATGGAGCATTGTGCACCCCATGCAGCCCTGGCCAATACCAGGATGAACAGGCACAGACTCAGTGCAAGCCCTGTCCTGAGGGGTTCACATCTTTATATGCAGGGAGCAACAGACTGGACCAGTGCATAGGTGAGGCTTGGCAGTCTGCATAAGACGTGTTATACTAGACTGTTATATTTTGTTGATTTTAGTGTAACAGTGATGATTTATCCAGCTTATATAGATTAAATAAAAATCAGAAATTGATCTGAAATACCCAGTAGATGTAGCATGAAATAAGTAAAGTGAAAAAAGATAAATTGTTAACCCATCTTTGTAAACATTTGACATTATCATTTATATTTATTGATATTGCAATTTTTAAAATTATTACAGTATTTTCTCATTGTCGCTAAACCCTTGCTGAAATTTGGAAATAAATTTATTTACTATCCTATTTTGTACACTGTGATATATGACCACTGCATTCCATTAATGTTCCCTTGTGTTACCCCTGTAGAGTACTGTTCAGAGGGGATGATATCAGATACAGGGTTGGCCCCATGTACTATGTGCCCTGCCGACACTTATTTCTCTAACCGCACCCACTGCGCACCCTGCCCAGCAGGCACCACCACAAATGGAGTAGAAGGCGCTAAAAACTCATCAGGATGCAAGAGTAAGTATTGGGGGTGAACTATGCAGGGATGCTATTTATTCAACTATTTGTGGATGTTCCAGGCTTTGGGTGGTGTTGGTGCTTACAAGAGAAATGACATTTTTCTGACTGTTGGAGGATTTTTTTTGGGGGGGGGGGGAGCCAAAATTGTCATCCCTGACAAGGAAATGTGAAAACTGCATTTGAACTACTTAAATGATGAATTTGGAGGTTGTTGAATTATTATTATGAATATTATTATTATGACTGTTAAGATGTTAAGTAATATTTTTCTTCACATCTTGCCAAATAAGTTCACAAATAAGACTTGGACTGATCAAATTGTAGGAATGGAACACAAGATATGCCTAGATTATATTGTCATTAATGTGTATATTACAGCTGAATGTAGACCTGGGTATTTCTCTTACAATGGGAGAGAGTCCTGTACTGCATGTCCTCTGAACTTCTACCAAAACAACACAGGGCAGACGACATGTTCTCGGTGTTCCACAGACTCCGTCACGACCCAAGTGGCTTCCGATTCCATAGATAATTGCACCTCACAAAGTAAATTATCACTTTTATAGCAGATATTTTTTAGCTATAGGCTAACTAGGGTGATTTTAGGCCATCACAATTAGACCTTGATTTGAAGTGTATGAAGAATTTACATTTAAACCAAATTGGACTGTTTTACTAGACTGTTGGCATAGTACAGTTGTGTTTAAAAAATATTATGGTTTTTGTTCATAGAATCATCAATAAATATAGCAAATCCAGTACAACCATGTTGCACACATTAAATTTTTTGATAATTTATTCTTTTTCCGGCCAAATGTTGTATGATTGTTATAGGTAGACAATTTATGTTTAGAACTTCGTTTTGACTATCTCTTCAGGTAGCTTGTGTAGCAGGAATGACACGTGTCAAAATGGCGGCACCTGCGCTGTATTGGGTCATGTAGAACAGTGCATGTGTCCTGATGGTAGGTGAAAGTATCTGGCAACATTTAGTCGAATCTTATATCCTTGGCCAGCCTTCAAAAAATAATTCTCCTGAAAAGATGTTTAGCCAAATAGTTTCTAAACAGATTATTTTTCCATTGTTGCAACTGATAACATTGCAAACAGGTTCAATCTTTTTATTCGCTTTTATCAAATTATGTTTGAACATTGATGAAAAATTGGTATGGAGCCAGTTAAGCACCAGTTTCATGTATGAATTATTCTTTTTGTAAAAATTACATCATTGATTTTTCTGACAATTTATAAAATAT
Source organism: Lingula anatina (assembly GCF_051362555.1). Lineage (NCBI taxonomy): Eukaryota > Metazoa > Brachiopoda > Lingulata > Lingulida > Lingulidae > Lingula > Lingula anatina. The sequence goes on from NC_141768.1 coordinate 47,566,671, forward strand.
TGTTAAATTTACTTTTAGTTCTTAGAGGCTTGAATTATTTATGTTTAATTACCTTATGTTACAGGTTACACAGGGAGGTATTGTGAGGACACCATCAATCCATGTGATTCCAATCCTTGTTTTTATAACGGCACATGTGTGCCACTAGGGGGTCTGCAGTTCAGGTGTGACTGTTACTCAGGTAAATGCACCTCAACCCTATTGACAATTTTTCATCACAGTTTATTTGTTCATTGCACTCAATTACCCTTGTGAAACCAGCTTGATACCTCGTTTGTGTCTTTTGTAAAACTGATTAACCTTGCTAAGTGAGATATGGAATCCCCTGTGTTATTGCATATTTTAAAAAAGAGTGTTATAACATATGTCAATTGAAGCTTCTTCTATTCCTGAGCAAAAAAGGCTGTTCTTTTCTATCTCCTCACTCCATAATTTTTTCAAAATTCAAGTTGGAAATGCTTAGTTTCTTAAGCATTTTTACTTAAAAGTAGCACAGTTAGTTATTGTAGAAAAAAACTTCCCTACATTTTGAATTTCAGAAAGCCAATAAAAAAAACATATCCCCATTTTCATTATGAGATAAATAGGATAGCCTTTATTTCCTAATAATTATGAAATGTTGAACTAAGCTGATTTTGACCTAATCCCATGCCTGACATTGCTCTTTGTTTGGAATTTTGCTCTGTATCCTGTACTGATCAATGAGCTTTTCAACATTCTGGCTTCCTTGCTCTCCCCTCTAGCTATTGTGTGCACTATGGTTAATGAGACCAGCAACCAGACCTATAGTGGTGGGGCAGATGAAGCTTCAACAGTACCCAGCCTTGCAGCTTGCCAGGAGAAGTGTGTTAATAGTTCCCAATGTTCAGCTATCACCTTCTCTAGTTCCTCTGGCTCTTGCATCATCTTTTATGCCCTCTCTGGAAGAGCTCTTACTGCCTCAAGCCAGGCTGATGTCACTTTTACCAAATCATGTAGAAATGTTTCAGGTAAGAATTAAATGTTGATTTTCAAAAGTTGTGATTTATTTCCTGAGCATTATTTTGCTATCAAACAGTTCAAACAAACTCCTGTTGTTCTTCAGTAATTCTTACTGCTTAATTTTTATTGATTGTTAATTCTGTTGTTTTAACAATTCATATACATAAAGGTTTTTAACTTTCCAGAATAAAAAAGTTACATCTAGGATTGAATTTTCCTCAGCATATATTTAATTTATGTTTCATATGTTGAAAGGGTTTTTTCTTTTATACTTTTATAAAAAAGTTCAAATTTAAATTTAAATTTATTTATTTTAGACTTTAGTGGACAATTTTGTGAGAGTGAAACTAATCATTGTTTGTCAAATGACTGTCAAAATGGAGGAATGTGTCAAGATTTAGTTGGTGGATTCAAATGTTTATGTCCATCGAACTCTATTTATTCTGGACCAAAGTAAGTCAGAAAAAGTAAAACAATGATAAAAAATCTAGCATTAACAAACCACACCCCTAGTTGTATTTATAATCTTTGCATAAATCTTTGGCTTGTATTGTTTCAGTAATTTAGTGCTGTCTGTCTATTATACAGTGTATATACAAATAAACTTCAAAAGCTGAAAAAATTAGATGATCACAAATGAGAGTTCTATTATATATGTATAATTATGGATCCATATTCCACACGTTAAAACTTACAAACTTATTTTATGATATTACATTTACAGTTGATATATCATATTATGTAAAATATATATACACAATATTTAGGTGCACAGACTCTACCCCAGTGTGTGATCAGCCAGCCAATGCCTGTCAGAATGGTGGGACATGTCAGTCAATCTTTGGGAACATCCGCAGTGTGTGTAACTGTGTGGCAGGATTCACTGGGAAGGACTGTGAAACTAACATAGGTATGGCACAAATAGGGATATAGCTATCTCATGTTTACCTCTGCACTATAGAAAGTTCATAATCCAACTTTGGAATTTGCCTAGGTAGAATGGCTTGAAGATATCGGAAAGGTACTAATTTTTGAAATTTTACTTTGTAAAGTGTAGGAAAAGTAATTTAAAATGGGTTGTTACAGCAAAGTGCACTTCACATTGATTGATTTTGATATTTGATAAAACATCATACTGTCAGTTTACGTGTCCTGAAGAGAAAGTTTTGACCTCTAGAAGTTTACAGTAATAAAATGGTCAACATTTCAGATGACTGCGAGGCCAACCCATGTCTGAATGGCGGTGGCTGTACAGATGGTGTGAACACACGCACATGTAATTGCACACATGGATATACTGGAGTCAACTGTGAAACTCGTCTAGATATGTGTGCTGGGATAACATGTGCTGGCAAAGGAACATGTGTAGATGACTACACAACTGGAAAGACAAAATGTCTGTGTGAACCTGGATATACTTCAGGTATGATATGATGACAGTGCTTAATAAACAAAGAGATGTAGAGACCATGTTGTAGGTGATGTATGATTATATTTTTTACCTCTAATCAAAGTGTATGTAAACCAGGTTGGACTGTAATTTTTATATTGAATGCCACATAATGTTCAAATTCTTCTCCTGCGTCTTCCATTGCTTAGTTTTTTGAAATTTGAATGTAAATCCCATGCACTATATTTGATATGCGCCACACTCAAGTTTTAATATTGATATTTTTTTCAGATTTGTACTGGACAGAGTGGCTGGACAATAGCCCCACTTCTGAGGGGGATGACCAGACAGTACAGACTTTGGTAATATTAGAGGTTATAGTGTATAAATTTTAGTCATTGTTGATTTTTTCTATAAGAATGATGGGTTGATGTGCGAATGTTTTCTAGAAGTTTTGTTCCTTTCTTTTGAAGAATTAAATTAGAAATAGAATTTAAATTGAAATTAAAAATGGGTTTCTTATGGAATTTTTATTATATTTATTTTATTTAATTACAAATGTACATATTGATTGCAGGGGTCTTCTGTGTGTGAAGGCAAAGTTCCTGTAGAGATAGAATGCCGCCTAAAGAACAATAAGACCGTCCCGTACACATCTGCTGGAGACGTCCTCCAGGTGGACTGTACTCCACAGGGGGGACTGCTGTGTCTCCATGGCAACCAAACTAACAACCAGACATGCTCTGACTACCAGGTCAGGTTCCGCTGCACAGGTGAGGAACAGGATGAGAGACCTGAGGGGATGACAGGGATTTTTTTGTTTGGTGGAGTTTGCCAACTCTACACATTTATGCATATTCTACAGAGTTTTATTTTGGACAATTTTCCATTGTTTGTAGTTGTTATTCTATTATTAATTAGATGCTGAGCAAGAGATCTAGACATTATGTTTGCAATTTTGGTTTGCTTGTTGGTCTATGTATATATGTGTTTAAGTATGTGATTTAGATATCCATCCTCTCCATTCACTCCCAGTTTGTGCAGCCTTATTTAGATTTTGTAAATGATATGTTTTTATTTATGAATAATGAAAAAAATATTGTTACATGTTTTATCGAGTTTTGTCATCTGTCAAATGTCTTTATTCTATTCGTGTAATTGTTTTGCTTGGATGAATTTCAAATATATTAGCTATTTCAAAAAGAATTAGATCTTTTTTTAGTTCAACAAAATAACAAGTCATCTGTGATTTATTTTAGTGTCAGATGATACATGCAGGCAAATAAACCTGTGTAATGCTGAACCATGTGTGCGCGGCACATGCACCCCAGGGGAGAACACTTTCACATGCACCTGTCCACCAGGCTATAACGGAGCAAGGTGTCAACATAACATTGATGAATGTGCGTCTGACCCTTGCTTGAATGGAGGCACCTGTATAGATGGCATTAATGGATATACATGTACATGTGCCACAGGGTTTACTGGTATGCAGTCTCATGTCTTTCACTAAGAAAATATCATGCTTTTAAATATCTCAGATTGTAACTTCTCATGGTGTTAAATGATTCAACAAGAAGTTTTAAACAGTAATATAAAGCACTTATCATCATTTTCTGCATGTTATATAAATACCTGGCTCATATTTTGCTTTTCATATTTTTATAATTCAAAGATGTTTTTTATAATGCAAAGTGTTTCTATTCCACAGGTGCTGAATGTGCCACTAATATAGACAACTGTGTTAACAATACCTGTGACACTACGGGGACCCTGCGCTGTGTGGATATGGTGGACAACTATAGGTGTCACTGCAAACCAGGATACACCGATGTCAACTGCTCTGTAAGTCAGGAGCAACTTCTGTGAATGTTTTGGTGGATGAAGCACAGCTATTCTTATACTCAGAGACTAAGAGCCCATTCCCAATGAAACTAGCATTCCACATAGATCAATCCAACTCAGCAGGGAATCTTTTGATTCACAGATTAACATACCTCCTTTTGTTTCCAAAGTGCTCATATAAGCACCAGCATTTCCGTACAGCTACTCAATGACAGGAGGAGGTGTTAATCTGATTGCATTCAGCGAGAGTCCCTGCAGAGTTGTATCAAACTGAGTAGAACCATAGTTTTAAATAAAACAAGCCCTAAAAAAACAAGATTCACACAGTTTAAAGGATCTTCTATCTATGGACATTGATCATGTTAGTGATTTCTTGCCTGAGAGTGTCTCTGTGAAATAACCTGGTAACATTAAATGAAGATTACATGGTTGCTTATATTAATAAACATTACAACTACACATACAATGTAAATCTCACAGTAGGGTGTAAGATTTAAATGTCCTCTATATGTTAAGGGGTTAACAGTATGAAATGTTTTTTATACCACCAACAAATTATCTTGCTTGTCAATATAATAAATCAAATAAATATCGATGATATAAAAAAAAAAACAATTGTCTAACCATTGGTGCATTGTGACCCCCTGAGCAGCTACTGCTTTGAATTCTCAGACACTTTATCTTGTCTTTTTTTCTCAGACTGACATTGATGAGTGTGCCAGTAACCCATGCTTTCACCAGGGAACCTGTGCACAAGGAGTTAACAGCTTTAATTGTACCTGTCCCCCAGGCTGGGAGGGAGACAGGTGTGAGAGGATGACAGACATTTGTACCAATACTACCTGTGGACGAGTGGGCACCTGTATCAACCTCTTTAATGATTTCTTCTGCAAGTATGTCCTTCCAAAACTGTTTAACATATGACTGTCAGAAGAATCTAATTTAGTCTCTAATGGGCATCTACAAAAATATGGTAATGCGTAGATTTTTATCTAGTAAATTCTGATAGTCTTTGTTTTAATATGTAAACTGAATAGGTGTATTAATATGTATTTTAAGCACTTATTAATCCCTGTGTTTCAGCTGCACTGCTCCTTTCTATGGCCGTACATGTAGTGAATCCCCTGATGTGTGTGCCATAGCTAACCCATGTATTAATGGAGGAACTTGTGCTGTCTGGAATAACTCCACTAGATGTGACTGTCCACTGGGTAAGTCAAAAATTGCCTGGAAAGTGATGCCTTTATGTTTTATTATGTGATTAATTTGGTTTGCTTATTGATTGGCTTTTACACAATTTTCTGTTGTAAGTGCTTTCATAAATTTGGAAATAGTGGTTAAGCAGCTTTGTAAATGCAGTTTACTATAGAAAAATAATATTTTGTGTCTTTTTAAAGAACGAATCAACATAATTTGACCTTGACCTTTCAGGTTATTATGGTGATGGATGCCAGCTACAGCGTGACTACTGTCTGCCCAATCCTTGCAGACACCAAGGCACATGTACAGTGGACGGGTTAAATTATACATGTGCTTGTGTTCCAGGTGGGGGAAACATGCTTAAAAGTTTTCCACAGTTAATTTTCCTTTTGTCATATATTTAGAGATTTTATAAGCAACCTATCTGGGACTTTCTCAACAAATCAAATTTTTTAGAACTAAAAGCAATTTTCTCTTACTCGTAATTTGACATTGCTCGATCTGTCCCTGCATTTGGATTCAAAAAAATATTCTAATATTTCTCAGTGGGCATGGATATGTTTTACCCCCTTTCCCCATCCCCTGTTTGTATATATCAACCAAATTCTATCAATTTCCAGATTATAAAGGTAATATTATATATGGTTAAAACTTCTCTTCAATAAGGCATAACACTGTATAAGAAATGTTATATCTTAGGTTATGATGGCAGAAATTGTGAGGATAAAATATATTGTATAAGAATTGTTATATCTTAGGTTATGATGGCAAAAATTGTGAGGATAAAATACATTGCTTAACAATTGTTATATCTTAGGTTATGATGGCAGAAATTGTGAGGATAAAATTGATTACTGCCAAACCATGCCATGTCCAGCAGGTGCTGAGTGTATCAATGATGTCACCTCCAGGACCTGTATATGTCCTTTAGACAAGACTGGACCACAGTGCAACAAAGGTGAGACAATGGTAAAATATTTATGGAAAATTATAGAAATGTCTATAAATATCACTATCTGTGGTCCACTTTAGATTCATTATAGGTCTGAAATATATATTTTACCCAGAATCAGATTTCACATATACTGGAATCAACTACTTTTTATGCAGAAATTTAATGCCAAATTTAAAGACATTTGTACAATATTTTTTATGTCTTCATTCTGTCCATTCATTGAAATGAAATACCAGTCAGTGTGCTCCTGCACATAACATTTCTTAATACTCAAGGAGGTTTATCATCTATGTTCTATAGCTGTCCAAAGAAATTCCACATTTATTTTCTCCTTTCAGACATTGATAGAGACTTTTCCCTCTGTTTTTACTCAAAGAAGAATGGAATGGCATCCACTGCAGCACCGTTCCCTCTGGGAATCACCACTTTTTCTGTTGGGTTCTGGATCAAGCTTTTTAATGTCAGGGATACTGGAACATTCCTGACTATATATGGTTCTGCGTGAGTGAAGTTTTATCAGTAGAATTTTATACTGCTAGTTTTTGATTAAAAAAATTGCTGTGGTGAAATTTTCAAGAATTTCCTTCTTTTTATATGGGAAGACCATAAAAATTAATGGAAAATATGTATGGAATGATCAAAAATAGGACAAAAAGGTTATTGGAAGAGCAGATTCCTCTCCTCAGCCAGCATTCATTTTATTGTCCCTAAAATTGTGACTTTTTGTCTTCATTCAGCTAGTGGTTCATACCCAAAAGATGGCATCACCTCTCTGATCTTTTAGGTGTCTTTGTCCCTTAAATTGTGAATTTTCTTTAAATAAGAGATACATACTTTTTTCAGGAGCAACACAACAGGAGCCAACAAGACAGTTTTCCTGCAGGCTCACAGTAGCGGCATCAACATCACTGATCAGTACATCCCCTTTGATATGTCCATACTGAATCAGCTTGGGGTACAAGACAGGAACTGGCACTACCTGATGCTTCAGGTGGACAATGGAAGGACAACTCTGTATTTTGATGGCTTTAGGAATCCTACAACTGTCACGGCAGCAGGTGTTCCAAATTAGTAAGTGTGTAGATCTGTAAAGTCTTGTAAGCTACATTTTTAATATGTATGACTTTCGTCAGGCATTATGGGTCAGACTGTCAGATGCACCATTTAAGATATTATGCATAAATTGGTTGACGTCTATGACAGTGTGTGTATTGGTCTATTCCAGTGGTTGGATCATAGTAGGAAGTACTGAAGGCTATGTGGATGGAGGGACGGGAGGTTTTCAGGGCTGCCTGAGTCGTTTAGATGTCTGGAGCAGTCTTGTATCTTTGTCAGATCTTTCTAAATTGTATGAGTTTAGGACAACATTTTCTGTATCTGTTCACTTGATTGCAAGGCCAGTTGAATTCAATCTACAGGGATTAGTTGAGAAAATCTGGCCAAGCAACATCACTCAAGAATATCCACTTCCCAGTAAGTTGTTGATACATGTATTTACTCATTTGCTTTTCTCTCCTTTGATGCAGAATAAAGCCACTAGTTGACATTAATTTAAGTTTTTGATGTTTACTTTTAATAGTTTATTGATTATTTAAAAAATTAAACTGTATGCTTTGGTTAAAAAGCGTTAATTTTAATCCCATTATTAGGCTATAAGCATTGCATTGTGAAGATTGTTATGTGTATAAAACTACAAATAGCTGTGAGACTTTTAACAGAAAAACTATTAATTCTTATAAAATGGAATTACATGTGTGCATTTTAGCACTGGTTTTTACATACATGTATACATTTGAAAGTATGAAAGTCTCAAAAAGACTAGGCCAAAGTCCATTTTCTATTGTCCAGGTGGTGTCCAGCTTGCAGTGTCCACATGTCCAGCAGATCAGCAGGTGGTCAGCAGACAGAGGACAGTGGAGGGGAACTGGCAGGAACCAACATTCCAGGGTCATCTGCCCAGTACTGTCATCTCTAACTACAACAGAAGTAAGGAGCCTTACACTGGGAAGGAAAATTAATTAGTTTGTGAACTTTTTTGTATTTTCTGATGCAGAAATATTGGTTTTTGATGTATTTTTGAATATAAAAACTTTAAATACTGCAGAACTATAGATAAAACTTGTTTTGGACAAGCTATAAGAGATGCAAAACAGCTGTCTGAAATTAATATTTGTAATGCAGGTACATTATTGTTCTGTTTATGTTTCAAGATATAAAAAAAGTAACAAAATTTGCAAATGTAACAAGCGTAATATTTTAACAGTATTTAGAAAGTGTCCAAATTCTTAAGGTTTTTTTTTTCATTATTTAGGTTCATCCTTTACTTGGGGCAAATATGAAGTTGTCTATTCTGCCTGTGATTCTAAGGGAGACTCTGTCAACTGTGGCTTCAGTTATTATGTGAAATGTAGGTCTTATTTTTTAAGACCTTTTTTTAAATTAAATTAATATAATAAAGCTGTATTGAAATTGTCAGTAGTGAAGTATTGAGATATGCCATTTGATGATAAATTTATTATACAGTTATTTTCTATCAGTTTGATTTCAAACTTCTATCAGTTTTGTACTGATTTATGATTTACACGCGTTGAATGTCCTACCTAAAAAGATAAATATATTTGTTAATGACACATTTACAAAAGAAAGGACACTGAAATTTCAGTTGATGACTGTACGACCCCTGATGCCCCACGTAATGGCTACCAGAACTGTAGCTCCAGTGCAGATGGCCAGTTTAAGACCTGTATGGTGGCCTGTGACCCTGGACACGCCTTCCTTAAACCTGTGCCCAAGATGGGCTACACCTGTGGGCCCTCTGGTGTCTGGGATCGTAAAAACCCACAGGAGAAATTCATCTACCCTGCTTGTGGAGGTAGGACTTGGGGAGATGTGGGAAGGGGGGAGATGGGGCTGGGTTTGCTCCCTTATTCAAGGGTATTAGCATTCCTGGTGAAAAATACTCTATAGAAACCAAATTTTTATTTAATTTAATTTAATTTAATTTAATTTAATTATTTAATTATTTATTTATTTATTTATTTATTTACTGATGTCAGGTCCTGGCTTGAATTTTTTAAAAAATTTAACCACATTTGTTTATAATTTCTGAATCGATATTTGAGGATCTATCAACCGAATAAACCAAAGATTTTAATCTTTAAAATTATAATAGATGAATGTCATCTTATTTGTTTTTCAGTTTTGGAATCAAGTAAGGTTCGGATCAATTTCATTCTTAGAGTGAGTCTAAGTGGATTCGTTGACTGTAATAATGAGGGGCAGAAGAACACTATGATAGGTAACCTTAGAAACCGTGTCATCACCCTGGCAAACACGTGGCAAGGATTGTGCACTGCTTCATGCGGGAATGTGAAAATAGTCATCACTGCATGTAATACTTCAACAGCAAAGAGAAGAAAGAGGGCAACAGGAGAAGTGGCTACTGTGGAGTTTACCATTGAAAATGCAAAGTAGGCTCACTATGTCTATTGCAGTTTTGTAGAGTTTGATTTTTATAGTCCTGCAATACTGTATTGTATAATATGTATGACATAAGTTTACCTAACCCTTCACACTACACAGCGTAATAATAAAGTGTTGAGTCTTACTGCTAGATATATTACCTAAATGTTCTATGCTTAGCAGGCAACAATATCTTCTCATCAACAAATTGCAAAGTTTCAAAATTAAAATGATAAGAAATATGTAATACATGTGATAATACACAATTGTCTTTTTGACTCTTTAATTCCAGTGAAACACTGTACAATGTTAGTAGTTCTGACAATGCCACTGCAGTTAATGTCATAACTCAAGCTTTGCTGCAAGATGGGCTGTTTGATATTAGTGAGGTAAGTTATTTGACTGTTGAGATGATTATGTTTTGGAACTTAATCCAGTCTTATGTATGGCATTGCCATTTATGAACTGGAGTTACCAATTAGTGACTTTGACTGTTGAATTAATGACACAGAACCCGACTTGATACTCTAATCATTAGTACTGTTACAGTATGCAGTAACAAATATCATTCAGGCCTTTGAATTCTGGCCATCACATCCTAGCTGGGTAACTGGGTCTTGATGAAAACATCAGCTTACCTTTTTCATTATTAATGGAAAAATAGGAAAAAATGTCAGTTCTTTTTAACTAAAATCTCCCATTCAATCTCATATTGAAAATAACCTGCAGTTGAGGTGCCAAACCTATGTGTAAATAGCAACTGACCCTGCTAAAAGCCAGTTGAAACCTGACAATTAAATCTTTCAGAATCAATAAGATGGTGCTCAGAGTCCATACTGATACCATAGGAATATTAGAATGCAGATCAAAGTCATTGATTTTTGGTGATTGGAGTCACTAATTCACACACAAATGGAAATTATGCTTCATGACTCATGAGGCTTATTAATGAGAAGATTCAAATATGCACGTTTATTGACTATACATTATTTGTTAAGAAGCATCCTTGTCAATCTTAACTTCTTGTTTTAAATTTACAGTTACATGTACACCACTCTCAAGAGATCTCATTCTTGAGACAGATGTGTTAAATAACTGACAGTACTGGGTATCACAAAGAAACATTTTTAATTGGGCAGAGTATAGATATTTGACTTATTTCTTCAAAGATTGCCAGCGGCACTTCCACAGATACTACTGGGAGCAGTGTAGTTGTTCAGACTACTTGTAATGAAGGTTTTCAAGTTGTTGGCACACAGTGTGGTGAGTAAACTTGGCACTGGGAAAGTGAGATTGATCAACTGTATCAAAGAAAATCCAATCTTAATTTACCATGTTTTAAAGTTTTCCAAATTTAAAAGACACTCTTTTTGTGTAATGTAAAAATCTGTATGATAGGTGAGATGGATAAAATATTGCACTGAGAACATGCAATAAACATTAGTATTATTTATTTATTTTTTATTTTTGCGCTTATCCTTTTTGGCAATTTTGTCATCATTACTTTATTTTATATATATAGTGCAATGTACAGTTGGAACCTTCTACAATAACAACACTGCCCAGTGTGAAGACTGCCCCATTGGTCAGTATCAGAGTGGAAATGGTCAGTTTAGCTGCACCCCATGTCCACCTGGCCAGACCACTCTGGCTGTGGGTGCTGTTAATAACACTTACTGTGTGGGTAAGTGAGGAGAGATATTCGACACCATTTGTAGTTCTAGTATAGGAGTACCACTTGTACAGATGACAAAGATTTTAATGTAAAAAACTAAATTACATTTCACATGTATACACATGTTTTTCAGTGTGCATTTGTTCATTTGGTACACATCGACTCAAAAGAAAAACTTAAAGGACAAGTTAATAGTGAATATTCTGCTATAGTTAAAAACGAAGTGAGTACACACACACACACACTGACAAACAAGAATTGTACTAGGTATTTCAAGTTCCCCTTGGTATATTTTGATATTTCCAGACCAGTGTGAGGCAGGTAAGCAGTACAATGGCAGTGTCTGTGTTCCCTGTCCACTGGGTTTCTACCAGCCACAGGTTGGTAAAGATTACTGCTTGGCATGTCAGCCTGGGAAAACTACACAGAATGTCAGCTCTGTCAATGCATCACAGTGCTTTGGTAAGCTATCGCTTTATTTGATATTTCCCTCTGAATGTGACAAAGTAATTCTGAATGTGTTTAGTAAACACTATAAATACTTATTTTTGTCTCTGACATTGCTTTCCAGTGGTTAAAAAAGGTTGCTCTCCTCAAAATAACAATTTTATCTAAAGAATAGTGTTCTCCATATATATATAGGATATAGCGCTATTTAGTGTTGATGAAACTAGGCCCAGATTCCTGTTTATTTGACACAGAGCTAGTCCGCTAAATTTCTAACACTGACTAATATAATATAATACTGCAGATTCCTGTCCATCTGGCACAGAGCTGAGCACATCAGGTGATGGGACATGTGTGGTATGTGACATAGGTTTCTTCAGACTACAAGATGTCCAACACAACTGTGTGGCCTGCCCTGCTGGCAATATCACCCTGAATAATGGAAGTACAAGTGTCCTAGACTGTAACATACGTGAGTAACCACACAGAACTTACATTGTCGCTTATTTCCTTAATAGAGAAAACGGAAGAGAGAGAGAGAGAGAGAGAGAGAGAGAAAGAGAGAGAGAGAGAGAGAGAGAGAGAGAGAGAGAGAGAGAGAGAGAGAGAGAGAGAGAGAGAGAGAGAGAGAGAGAGAGAGAGAGAAGACTTTGTGACCTATGCCTTATTTGCTATGAAAGGTTTTGTATTTATATTCCGTGCATACATATAGCTATATCTGATATTATTATCTTTTCCAATCTCCAATTAAGCCACAACAAACAATAAGCAACAACCCTGTACTATTTGACAACTGACCCTGTTTGTAAACTTCAGCGTCCTGTGGTCCAGGGTCCTTCAGGGACGGCTATGTGTGTGAGGCGTGTCCAATGGGGACGTACCAGGAAGTCAGGTGGCAGACCAGCTGTGTGAACTGTTCTGTGAGCTACTCTACAAGACAGAATATGACTTCCAACAGCAGTTTGTGTGAATGTAAGATAACACAGTAGAACATCATTTATGTTTGTGTGGGTTGACCCTTTTAGTTATAACATCAATTACACTGTATGTGGAGCAGCTTTTGGGGTGACATATACACTGTACAGTACATATACTTATATACCCAGCAAGACTGGTATGTATATGTGAGGAGTTCAGAATTCTCTTTCAGAATTTTTGACCAAAACTCATATGTAATAATATTGTTTCATTTCATTTGATTGAAGCACTAGCAATAATGTTTTGAATAGGTTATCCATAAATTCTGAGTTAATGCCACTATATTTACATTATCATTTAATCATTTTATGATATGGAATAATAATATTTAATTTTTTTCTTATGAAAGTTTTACAAAGATACAAATGAATTCAATATATGATTGGAAGTTTACTTATACTGTTTTTCAGTTTATTGCCCGGCAGGATATGAAGTGAAACCTACCTCAACTGACTGCGGTACACGCACATGCACAGTGTCTGCTGACTGCCAGGCATGTCCGCGTGCTTACTACAAAGATGCTACTGATAAGTTTGGAATGTGTTTGCCGTGCAATGAGAATTTCACCACTGCAGCCAATGCCACTGTGTCTGAAAACTTGTGTAATGTCCGTGAGTATTGAAGTTAACATTTCAGGTTATACATTTTGGAATGCAATGGTGAAGATAGAATTTGGATTCTTTTCTGTCTTTATGTTTTTTTTTCTTTACGTTTTATGGTCCATTCTTTTTCTCTTCTTCACTCTGCTTAAAGGAACAGAGAACAATTTTCAATGTCCAGAACATTTCTGCTGCTTTTAATGTTAAAAAAGTACTAAAATCTGAGATAACTCAAAAAGTAATAAGGCCTAAAATTAGTTTATATATTGGGTTTTATTTTATCTACTATTTATTATTTTTTTACTGTCTGAAAATATGGAATTCATTTGTTTGTTTGTTTTTATTTAATTAATCACACACTTGTTTCTTTGTTCCTTTCTATCAAGGTAACTGCTCTGAAGGTTTCTACATCAATGGTACAGACTGCATCCCATGTGATATTGGAAAATATCAGGACCAGAAATGGCAGCCGTCCTGTATACCCTGCCCAGACACACCAGAGGGCGTGAAGACCTCCACTGAACAAGGACAGACCACAAACCAAACTCAGTGCAAACGTAAGCTGAATATTTTCATTATGAAGGCTATGACTGTCACCTGTTATGACACTTATGGCTTCTTTTATGAATGTTAAGTTTATATTGGCAAGTATAGAAAAAATGGTACTTTTTTGATACTTTGACTAATACTTGAGAGACAGTTTAAGTCAAGACTTAAAATTATTCTGTGTCCAGAATCATCTCACACTATTCTCATTTAATTTATGTTTAAATTTTGTATTTCACACAATGGAAGCAAAGTATTAAAATTAAGAATTTAACATATTTTCTGAACAGGGATCTAGAAAAAAATGAGATGAGTTTTTTTTCCTTTAGCTTTCACAAAACCTTTTTTGCTGAGAAATCAGTGTAAATCTTGTTCCCACTTTCTTGTTCAATATCCAACACGTACTGTATATTTAAAGTGGAACAAAACCTTTTCATTTCCAGCATTCTGTCCAGATGGACAGCAGTATAATGCCAATTCCAGGCAATGTGAGGATTGTCCTCAGGGATTCTACAAGAACAACACAGAGGGTTTATTTGTCCAGTGTCGTATATGTTCAGCAGAGTTTGTTACTCCATTTGTTGGCGCCAACTCCTCCAGCATGTGTACACTGGGTAGGTGCCACTAAGCTGGAACCTTAGCAAAATGAACAGATTGCAGCAGTGAGATTGCAGGAGTTTGATAGAAAAATATTTTGCCACTAATTTGCAGCCATATTGCAGCAAATGTACTGCAAATTTGCAAGAAGGAATTGCAGTTTGCAGGAATATTGCAGCAAATTCACTGTGAATTTGCAGCAGACTTGATATTTTGCTAAGGGTAGCCAGATATTTTAAACAAGGACGAAATCCTTTTTCTGCAAAAGCAAACTTTTTTTACTCCAGAATTTCTCCAACTTGAGAAATTCACATAGAATTTATTCAAATTTTGATTCAGAGTGGGCCTTTACTGGTCAGAAATTTCTTTTTAATTCTTGATAAATTGCGTTACACTGACAATGATGGTTCACCAGTTTTTCTCTGTTCTCAGGTAACTGCACAGTTGGTCAGTTTTCAAATGCCTCAGGAGTATGTGTGCCCTGTCCTCTGCATACTTATCAAGACACAAAGTGGCAGACCAACTGCACTTCTTGCGGCCCTGGATTGAAGACGCTGACCACTGGAAGTGTTGAATTGAATGCCTGTAAAAGTATGTACATGTTTCAGTATGATAAGTTTAGAGAGAGAGAGGACTGGGGGCTGTAGAATAAGAAAAGAAAATGTTTTATTTATCCCCAACATAAAATGTACTTTGTTTACAGAGGATAAGTAAGTAAGTGACATTCCAGATATTTTGTTTTATTTTTGACCCCCATATGCAGCTGTGTGTCTTGGTGCTTGTATTTTAAGGATTGTTAAAAAGGTCATGACTTTCATCTCTGTAGAACTAATGGTTTAGTGTCATATTTAGTTTAATAACATTACTTGCTTTCTAAATTTGTATTTATAGTATCAGATTTGTTCCTATCTCTGGCTTTATTGTTATTTTTTAAAATCATTATTATTATTATTATTATTAGAAATAGAAATTTGTAACGTGTGTTGTGAACAGGAAGCCAGTAGGCACAGAATTTAAGGGGTTGCCTTTGTGTGTTTCAGGGGTTTGTCCACCAGGTCAGGAGTCAGTGTCAGGTGTATGTGCCCCCTGTCCTCAAGGCTTCTACAAGAACAATGATGATATCAATAGCACTTGTGTTCCCTGTGACAACACCACATTGACCACCTCCGGGAATGGGTCCATATCAAATGATAACTGTACATATAGTGAGTACATGTCAGCTACATCATATTGTGGCTGCTGAAACGCTACTTGGATCTCAAGTTTGTATATAGCCTATTATAGGGATTGTGTTTTCCTCAAAGAGAAATTTATGGCATTTAAAATTTTCAGTAGAATGCTATCAGAATATAATGATGATAGTTTAATGACAAATCACTAGTCACTTTATTTACTTTATGTAATTTTATTTTCCTATTATTTACAGCCATATGTCCAGCAGGTTATGTGTTGAATAATATGACCAATAAGTGTGTGGAGTGTGGGTATGGCTTCTACCAGCCTGTGTCACCACCTATCTTTGAGAAGTGCCTTCCATGTCCTGGCCAGAACCAGAGCACTTTGGTGAAAAATGCCACTCAACCTTCTGATTGTAGAGGTTAGTTTGTCTGCTAGATATTTTTACTCCTAACAAAAAATGCATGCATAACATTTTTATGTAAATCTTTTTGTGGAGTGTTTAGAAAAATGATCAAATGTTGCACTCTTAAGATTTTTAATTGCAAGTATTTGACTCTTAAGCTTAGTTATAATGAAATTAATTATTTTGAGCTGTGTATCACTGAAAAAGGTTATCCTGCAGAATGTGATGGAGTCTGTTAACCAGATAGTCACAAACTAGGCATTTCTTCATATTGATTTATTCAATGTTGAAAACAAGTTTTACCTTATTTATAGCAACCTCAAATCCTATTTTCTTATCTGCTGCCACAAGTGAAGCTGACATATTTTTCACTTGTTTTAAGGGTGCTTTGTTCCCATGAAAATATTTAAATATATTACTCTTTTTACTCCAGTCTTCTGCCCAGATGGGCTTGAGGATGTGGGAGGTTTCTGCAGTCCTTGTAGGAGAGGCTCTTACAAGAACAACACTGGGGAGATGGCCATGTTTCAGCCTTGTGAAGCCTGCCCAGTGGGCATGACTACTGTTAACCAGGGCAGTACATCTTTAAGGGACTGTAACATAGGTATGGAGTTAACTAACCTGCTAAAAGACTTGACTGGTTTTATAGGTCTCCTGTCATTGTTACTCTCTACACCCTAGGCCTAATGAATGGATTAGGCATTTACTAATGCTACACACAGATCTTTTAGCACTAACACCCACATCAGTGTGGCTAATATGGGTATTAGTGCTAAAAGATCTGCAGGTAGTGTTAGTAAACGCCTAATCTGTTTATAAGGCCTGATGCAGTTCTTTGGTGAAGTATTTATCCTTGGGGCATCAAAGAGGGAAGATAACACAGGGAATCAAATGTTATCTTCTTCTAAGACTTTATTTCTGGGGGAAACCATAACATAGGGATGGTATATGCATAGTATGGTACAGGTGCTTGAATATGTTTATAGGTATGATACTAACCAAACTTGTAATATTGCATGGAAGTCTGTACACCAGTGCTGCTTAATAAAGGAAATACAAAGCAGTCCAAACCCATCTCTGTACATAAAGTGATCAGGACTTGTCCCTGCTATAATAAAAAAACATATTAAAGGAAATACAAAGCAGTCCAGACCCATCTCTGTACATTATGCCCCTATTTCACACAGACCACAAATCTCACGAATGGCCAGGAATTGACAAATATCACGATTCGTGGTTGAATCGTAATCAGCTCGTGAAGTTCTTAACAGATTCGTATATATTCGTAGTCAGTTCTTGCACTTCGTGACCAACAGGAATTGGTGGCAAAAACTTTGATGCCCCTATTTCACACAGACCACGAATCCCACGAATCGCCAGGAATTGAAAATTTCAGGATTCGTGGTTGAATCGTAATCAGTTCGTGAAGTTCTTAACAGATTCGTATATAATCGTAGTCAGTTCTTGCAACTCTTGATGAATCGGGAATTCGTGGCAAAATATTTAATCTGTTCAAAGTTTTGGCCACGAACTCCCGATTCCAAAAAATCGTAGTGAATTTCTTAACAATATTCGTGTGATTCCAGCCGAATCCCACGAATATTCATAACCTTATCGTACCTGTATCGTAACTGAACTGTGAGCGTGTCGAATTAGACCAGAAAATTGGCAAAATCTCACGAATCCTCACGAATCCTGAAATTTCTTAATTCCTGGCGATTCGTGGGATTCGTGGTCTGTGTGAAAAAGGGGCCTTAAGTGATCAGAACTTGGCCCTGCTATAACATAAAAACTTAATAAAGGAAATACAAAGCAGTCCAAACCCATCTCTGTACATTAAGTGATCAGAACTTGGCCCTGCTATAACATAAAAACTTAATAAAGGAAATACAAAGCAGTCCAGACCCATCTCTGTACAAAATACAGTGATCAGAACTTGGCCCTGCTGTAACATACAGTAAAGACTTGAGTCAGGTTCCCTGTCAAGAATTTAATTACCAACATTACATGGGCACATGCACACATCTTACCCTATCAAGAATTAACCAGCAAACATGAAGTGGAGTACTTCCACCATATATGTGATATATGCTGCTTGCCTTTTCAGCCAACTGTTCAGCAGGGTATGAGCACACAGCAGACAGACAGAACTGTGTCCAGTGTCCATACGGTCAGTACCAGGCTGAAGTGGAGCTGGTCAATGCCACCTGCAAGACCTGCCCTCAGGGACAGAGCACCAGGAACAATGGTTCTTTCAGCAATGCCGACTGTGAGGGTAAGTAGAGTGAAAATTGTGTTAGTTGAGATGGCTGAATTGTGATGATTTAGATGTGAGGGTAAGTAGAGTGAAGATTGTGTTAGTTGAGATGGGTGAATTGTGATGATTTAGATGTGAGGGTAAGTAGAGTGAAGATTGTGTTAGTTGAGATGGCTGAATTGTAATGATTCAGATGTGAAGGTAAGTAGAATGAAGATTGTGTTAGTTGAGATGGCTGAATTGTGAAGATTCAGATGTGAGGGTAAGTAGAGTGAAGATTGTGTTAAGAATAAAGATATATATACTTCAGCTCTGAGTTGTGGTTGCTCAGTAGAGGTAAAACTTGCATATTACTTAAACAGTAGAAGGTTTTTATCTGGAGATTCATGAAGAATAAAATGTTAACTAAATTTCAAATGTGATTGTACTGGGGTCTATTGTTTTTTTTTGTTTTTTTTAAATAATTTTATCATATCACAAACTTTTATAAGCACAGAGTACTTACATATTATTGGGCAAGTTTTGACTGTCATATCAGTCTTTAGGCCATGTAACTGATATAATGGGGTAACAAAATACAAATTTGTCATCAGACTTGAAAATTTCTCCAAAAAGCTGCAATTATTAATTACAATTCAAACAGTTTGTGTTAAGCACAGCACAGCTTGTATATTCCCTGTTATTGGCTTCCAGTGGTCTGTGTGTCAGGTCAGTTTGTCAACCCCCCGGGACAGTGTAAGGCCTGTCCACTGGGGACATACAAGACCAATGGTGCCCACCTTGACCTGTTTGCCACAGACTGCACCCCATGTCCAGATGGTAACCTTACCCTCACTGTGGGGAGTGGGACAGTGGCTGACTGCTCTATAGGTAAGAAATTGATAAAGGGTTTTCTGTGATCATGATCATAATTAAGTTACACATACCATTTATAGGGTCATCAGAAGTACCTAAAGTTTAATTTTTTATGTACAGACACAGATGTGTCTGTACATATTGCCATCACCTGCGTCTGTCGTCGCCGTCGCCGTCGACGTGCACTTTCCTTGTAAACACGATAAGTGGAGGGCAGTTTTACTTTTTGGCTTTATATTTACAGAGCTGATGAATATTCATAAAATGCAGGTCAAGTTCGAAAATCAGCATGATTGGGCCATTATTGTAGAAGTTATGCTGTTTTTTCACTTTTCAGCATATATGCAACCCTGTAAACACATTTTAAGGAAAACCGTTAGGCTTGTTGTCATGAAACTCACAGGAGTAATCAATCTTACTAAAATGCAGGTCAAGTTCGAAAATCGGCATGATCGGGCCACTGTCTTAGTAGTTATGCTGTTTTTTCATTTTTCAGCATATATACAACACTGTAAACACAATATAAGAAAAACAGATAGGCCAATTGTCATTAAACTCACAGTTCGAAAATCAGCATAATCGGGGCATTATTTTAGAAGTTATGCTGTTTTTTTCTCAGATTCAACTCTTAGGCATGTTAACAGTCTCATTATTTAACTAATAAGACATGTAAAAGTTTTTGGTTGACATTTCCTGCATCTTTACAACATTGTTAGTTGATTATGTAAAAATGATGGTAAACTTGTTATCGTGTATTGTGTAATAAAGTTTCAAAAATGGAAATAAACTCATATCATTGCAGTTTGTCAGATTCAATCATTCACAATGTTCAGAATCTCAGAATGGAGGAAATTGGACATTTAACACTATTCTATTGATATTTTTCCCATGTCATTAATTTTCTTAGTTGATCATATAAAAATTGCAGTAAACTGTTTATTTTGTTTTATGTTAAAAAAAAGTGTTAAAAATGGAAATAAACCCATGTCAGAACAGTGCTGTCTTGTTTCACATTTCCTCAAATTCAATTCTTAGGCATGTTAACAGTCTCATTATTTAACTAACAAGACATGTAAAAGTGTTTGGTTGACATTTCCTGCATCTTTACAACATTATTAGTTGATTATGTAAAAATGATGGTAAACTTGTTATCGTGTATTGTGTAATAAAGTTTCAAAAATGGAAATAAACTCATATCATTGCAGTTTGTCAGATTCAATCATTCACTATGTTCAGACTCTCAGAATGGAGGAAATTGGACATTTAACACTGTTCTATTGATATTTTTCCCATGTCATCAATTTTCATAGTTGATCATATAAAAACGGCAGTAAACTGTTAATTTTGTTTTATGTTAAAAATTGTTAAAAATGGAAAAAAAAAACATTTCAGAACATTGCTGTCTTGTTTACATTATGGCATTTTCAAGTTGTGACTTTGAAGTTCCATGGGCCTGAAGACCTTTGCTAATCACATGTTCTGAATATCCATAATACTAATATTTTATTATTAAAATTGATGGCCATTATGCTGTTAAACATTATGTAATATTGCATCAAAATTTGAAAAAAAAAAAAAACTATTTTGGGCACTGCTCCCATGATGACCATTTAAGAAAAACCATGTCAGTTACTGTTCTCAAACTTACAGGAAAGAAACATGGGACTAAAATACAGCTTCAGTAGGCAGTGCAGTCTGTTTGGTAATTCTCACTGCCAGTTAAACAGTTTTTGTGAATATTTAATTTTTCACATATTGGCATTTTCAAGGTGTGACTTTGAAGTTCCACGGGCTTAAAGACCCATGCTAGTCACATTTTCTGAAAATCCATGATACGTATATTTTATTATTAAAAATTGACGGTCATTATGCTGTTAACCATTATGTAATATGGCATCAGAATAGAAGAAAACACAATTTTGGGTGCTGCTGCCATGATGACCATTATGGGAAAACCATGTTACTTATGATTGCCAAACTTTCAAAAAAGAAATACAGGACTAAAATGCAGCCTGAGTTGGAAAAGCAGTCCAATAAAGGGAACCGGAGAAGATCAGCATTGGTCAGAATTGTGCCGGAAGTGACGTGCAGTGGTGTTAGAAACGAAGCTGAGTGGTCATTTTAACATAGAGGTGAACGGCAGTGAAGACGGGTTGTCGGAGGAAAAAAAAGTTTTCTAAACAACATGGTAAGATAACACTTTTTCTTTACGCATTTTGGGCAGAGAAAACTTGTAGAAATAATAAATGCATGATATGAAAACGTGACACGGAACTTGAAGGTGCAAAATCGTGCTTAATTGGCGGTCAACTTGTTTTAAAATGAATGCTGCATCGACCGCCATTGCGACAAAGAGTGTAAATGGAAAATAATTCCCGGGAGGCTGTAAATCGTTGCCATGTGGAAATTTGGCATTAATATAATCCGATATGTCCATATCTAAGTATTTTTGGGGTGTTTTATGGTATGGGCTGCAATTACAACGATGTTTTAGAGGTCTTGAAGGACCTTGTGAAAACAAGGAAGTAGTTCGTAACTAACAAGTGAAATGTACCGATCTCCGACTGCTGTGCACAGCAGTATCTTTTTTTCAATATATTGACGAATTTTTGTCACAGGACAAAAAGACAAAAAGAGAATTCAGGTGAGCTGACAGGTAATTAAGACTAGCTCAAAGTACTAATAATTGACATTATTATGCAATACTCAGTTGGTAAAACGATTCTCACAGGTAGATAAGATGTGACATGACCAATTTCTATAGGCTAATGATTGCCAGCCTGAGGAAATTGATTGCCAGTCTCTTTTGTCAGTGATTTTTAACTCAGATAAGAGGCTGTCAGAATGTCACCTTTGTCTTGGCATTTGTCACTGATTAGCGCCTTCCCCAGTGTAAAAGGTATATCAGTGTGATCATGTGTGTGGAATTTCATGCCAGATGGACATATAAAGATCTAAAAATTCGTCAATATATTGAAAAAAAGATATAGCTGTGCACAGCAGTTGGAGATCGGTACATTTCACTTGTTAGTTACGAACTACTTCCTTGTTTTCACAAGGTCCTTCAAGACCTCTAAAACATCGTTGTAATTGCAGCCCATACCATAAAACACCCAAAAATACTTAGATATGGACATATCGGATTATATTAATGCCAAATTTCCACATGACAACGATTTATAGACTCCCGGGAATTATTTCCCCTTTACGCTTTTTGTCGCGCTGGCGGTCGACGCAGCATTTATTTCTAAACAAGTTGACCGCAAATTAAGCACGATTTTGCACCTTCAAGTTCCGTGTCACGTTTTCATATCATGCATTTATTATTTCTACAAGTTTTCTCTGCGCAAAATGCGTAAAAAAAGAGAGTTATCTTACCATGTTGTTTAGAAAACTTCTTTTTCCTCCGACAACCCGTCTTCACTGCCGTTCACCTCTATGTTAAAATGACCACTCAGCTTCGTTTCTAACACCACTGCACGTCACTTCCGGCACAATTCTGACCAATGCTGATCTTCTCCGGTTCCCTTTATTGGCTTCTTTTTCTGGAAGTTATACATTTTCAAAGTGTGAACTTGTTACTCATTTTACTTACATTGGTATTACATGTACCTGTTGAGCATAATTAAAATTTGATGTTGAATTTGCAGTTTAACATAATGTACTTTTGCATCAGAATTGACAGTAGCCTATTTTGTGCATAGTTATTTCCTGATTTTTGTCTGTACATTTGACAGCTTTGCTGCCTTGTTTCTATTTTTGATGGCAGGGAAATGGTACCTGTAGTTATTAGGTGCTATTATTCAACAAAACAGAATCATAATTGTATATCAATTTAAAGAACAGTCTTTTATTGAAACTTGTTATTTATCATGTATTTATTGAGCTCTATTGTACAGTATTATATATTGTGTTTCAGCAAATTGCAGTGCAGGCTACAAACTCAGCCCCAGTAGAACACATTGTGAGCCATGTGGCTATAAGAAGTATCGCTCAGTGTCATATCCTATCACAGATCCCATAGCCAATCAAACCTGCCAGGACTGTCCATCTGACAAAGATACCCGTACTGACACCTCCACAGACTCCTCTCAGTGTGAAGGTAGGGGAAAGAATTAATCTTGTTAATTTTGAATAAAGCTTATTTGATTCTTGTCTTAAAAATATGACATTGAAGGTTTTTTAAACTATTTGCATAGAGTGAATTCACAATTAAATATCTCTAGGCTCTTGATTTCATAGATTACTCCCACTTGATTAATTAACTAGATCTGTTGAATCCCAGTGCAAAGGATAAATTAACTAGATCTGTTGAATCCCAGTGCAAAGGATAATATTTGCAAATGTTCCTCATTTCATAGTCAGTAGACTAAGTTTGCTATACCCTTCTGCCCCAATTAACACTGACAATTATTTAGCTTTATGCCAAAAAGTACACTTTATTAATGCCTGAAAGATCTCGAAAATCTGAAAGTAAAACACTACATAATTACTTATCACACGGTGATGTTTTATTTCCAGCCTTTTGCCCAGATGGTCAGGAAGGCAATGGCACCTCGTGTACAGCCTGCCCGAGAGGGTACTACAAAGAGAACTCAAAGACTCACCTCTCTAAATTCCTGCCCTGTGTGCTCTGCCCTATTGACAAGATCACTGCTGGTAATGGCACCACCAGGGAAACAGACTGTAATATTGGTAAGGAAATCCATAGCCAGCAATCTTAGAAGAACTTGAGTAGAACTTTTTACCCCCTAATGGTTGACTCAAGAGAGAATTGAAATAGCACCTTTGTCAAAGTGGTAATGCACCATATATTTATATTCCAGGTAATTGTACTGCTGGCTATTACATCCATAGCTCCAACAACAGCTGTGTACCATGTCCACTGAATTCCTACCAACCAGACAAATGGCAGACCAGCTGTATTCTCTGTCCTGATAACAAAACTACAGCAACCATGGCAACCACAGCACTGACAGAGTGCAAATGTGAGTTGTACTTCTTATACACCTTTTAATGGTTGTGAATGTTATGTTTTTCTATAAAAAAGATGTTGGCTTATGTAAGGGAAAGGGGGTCTGCCCATCCAAATTTAAGGGCCCTTTCACAATGATAATGTGTTAATATATTAAATTGATTGCATACAGCAAGAGTCCCCATGGAGTGAATATGCAGTAGCTAGGTCAATAAATTCATTGTGAACGCACCCTCAATTTTCACTGACACTGATATTTCAGATCGCTGTCCCCTGGGTCAGGAAGACCAGTCAGGCACCTGCCGACCCTGTGCCATAGGATCCTACAAAGACACGGATGGCCCTGAGTCCTGCACTCTATGTAGTAATGGACGGCTCACCAGGAACCAAGGCTCCACCAATGAATCTCAATGTGACCAAGGTCAGTGATTGTCACTCATGATTTTTAGATGTGTTTGCAGTCTTTTTATATTTACAGTGAGTTATAGAACAGGCAACAGACAACTCTCCTCTATCTTCCTCCTTGATATTTTATTTTAATTTTCATCATTAATTAATTTATTTTGGGGGAAAGGGGTGTAAGTGGATGGTATTTTCATTAATCTAGTTAATAAAAGTATTATAGAAAGATGACTAGGGTATATACATGTCAATCAATGTAGACAGCTGGATCTAATATGTCTATGCCTCTAGCTTACCTCTCTGAATGCAACCATCTACTTTGCTGTAATTGATGTCTTATAAAAATACAGTTTGTAAAGCAGGTGCTGCTGCTGAACTGTCACAGATTTTTTTTAACGTTTGCTTTCTATGACTCAGTTGAGGATATTCTGGATGCATTTTATTTTCATTTAATTAGTTAATAAATTGATTGCTTAAATTTATTTATTTATTTATTGATATAGGTTGATTGTGATTATTAACCAAGTAACTTGTATTTAAAAACTTGAAAATCTGATGTTTTAACTAATGTTTGAGCTTGTAAGGATCATGACCAACTTTATGTCCTCAGTTTTATATTGACACTTTCAAAACATGTGCTTTATATTTATTTAGTAAACTGTCCACCAGGGACAAAGAATGAGGCCAACACATGTGCTGTGTGTTCAGTGGGGACTTATCAGGACCAGAGTGGACAGTATGCCTGCAAGTCCTGTCCTGTATACACCAACACTGTCAACAGCAGCTCAACCTCACTGCAGGACTGCCTCAGTAAGTACCGCTCACTCTCAACCTCACTGCAGGACTGCCTCAGTAAGTACTGCTCACTCTCAACCTCACTGCAGGACTGCCTCAGTAAGTACTGCTCACTCTCAACCTCACTGCAGGACTGCCTCAGTAAGTACTGCTCACTCTCAACCTCACTGCAGGACTGCCTCAGTAAGTACCGCTCACTCTCAACCTCACTGCAGGACTGTCTCAGTAAGTACCGCTCATTCTCAACCTCACTGCAGGACTGCCTCAGTAAGTAATGCTCACTCTCAACCTCACTGCAGGACTGTCTCAGTAAGTAATGCTCACTCTCAACCTCACTGCAGGACTGCCTCAGTAAGTACTGCTCATTCTCAACCTCACTACAGGACTGCCTCAGTAAGTAATGCTCACTCTCAACTTCACTGAAGTACCGCGTCTTCACAGAATTTAAGTCTAGTGTGTGTGTGTGTGTGCCCTTATGTGAGTGTGTGCATTTGAGCAATTTTCTGTGAACATAAAAAAAATCAGATATTATATTTTTGGTATAATGTATGGAAAATAATGAAATTAAAATGAGTGTACACACACACGCTGTCCCTGTATTTAACACTGTTTTACTGTATTATTCCAGGCCTGTGTAATGACAGCCTACCCACCAAGTACTGTGAGCAGGGCAGTTGTCAGCTGAAGACCACTGGCCAGCCTGAGTGTATATGTAACCCCAACTATGAGGGGGAGTTCTGTCACATCCATTCAGGTAAGAAACTACGGAGATACCGTGACAGTGCACACCTGTATATTTCACTGGGTATGGTATTTGAATTGTAAACTGGTGTACTTGATAGTTATTTTCACCAAACTTATACTCTAATGAGAATAGAGATTAAATGATGATTTTTTGTGCTAAAAATCCATATCTAAACGCATTTTTTCAAAATGTGTTTTCAGTAACGTTTTCAAACAAATTTAACATGTTGATATTATCTACATGGACATAAAACGCTAACAAATATAATTATGATATCAAAATTGCTGACAATTTATTACTAGAGTAGCTTGAAATCTGGTTAAAAGTGTCCACTACGTTGTGTTTGCAGATCTGAGGTCAGAGCTGTCCTTTGAAGCAGTTGTTGGTCTAAGTGTTGGCTTTGCTGCACTACTTACAGTACTGGGGATATTCGGCATCTGTTACTTCTGCTTGTAAGTAAAAGTTTTTAAGTAGCAGGGAGCAATGGTTGGCTAAAACAGCTCTTTAATAGAATTTCCAAAAATTATAGACGCTAGATACGTTAATCTATTCATGGCCTTATATTTATGCAGCTGTTTACTTTTAAAAAAGGGCTGACATCAAGAAATTGTATCAGTTTTCAGATTAAACTGAGTCACATTTAATTTGAATGTATATTTCATAAGAAAAAGATCAATTGATAATATCCAATACAATATTTGTTCTTAATGAAAATATATTATATATAGGATAATAAAAATTTCCCACTTAGATATATAAGACTGCATTACATATGCATAAATGAAGTTCATTTCTAATGACATAATAAACAATCAACTCGATTGGTTGTACAAATAGCACTCACTATTCATAGTAAAATGACTTTTCTTCAATGTATCAAAAATTAATTTTAAAAACTCTTTCTTTCTTTTCTCCAGCAAAGTTAGAAAAACTGGAAAACCTTCAAAGGCCCTATCAACAGCCTCAAGAAATGGTTATTTTTACAATGGCTATGGCCCAGAGGATTGGAACTACTACAATGGCTATTACGATGGCTATGGCACGCCAGTAGGAGAAAATGGTTATGATAACAGACTAGGACAAACATCGGAGGCTATGGCGTCCTACCCATACCACCGCTCAGCTTACCAATACTACGAGGACACTGACGGCCAACCGGTGGATCTTACTGCATTTGAAGAGACATTGCACAGTGACTTTACTACTCCAAAATCCTACTTTTCTAGATATAACTAGTCACATTCTCTTGGCTAAGATGACCATGGCAAATGAGATTTGTTCGATATGTATTTCTATTTTTTTTTTTGTTGTTTTTTTATTAATCCAAACAAAGTTTATTTTTATCTGGAGGGTGATATTATAGAACAGGAGTAAATTTTGGCTGAATGCTGCCTCATTATCACCTTATCTAAACTAACAAGAAGAGAGAAATCCATAGCTGTTATCAGACTCATAATGATGACTTATTATTGAGTTATAGACATGATGGATTATATCTAACATATCCCTGATGGGAGGTTATATGGTTTTTCACTGGTGAATTTCATATCCAGCATAAACTTGTATTCCATATATATATAAGACGGCATGGGAAATAACCTGAAATACAATGCTGCAATCAGATTTACGGAACAGATTTGTATCAGCAAAAGTTACTTATATATTTTTATGACAGTTTGTGTTGCACTGTTTGCAGTTTTAAACAATATCATGTTTTATTACTTTTTGTCACATTAATTACATAGCATTTTTCCAAGGTTTCCAGAGAAAAATTTGTATTTTTGTATGCAGTATGTAAAGTTCCATTTTACTGATATGTGATTTCAACAAACAAAACTGCAATATGTAATATAGCTATCCATGAACATTGATATCCAGATGCTATGCAGGATTAGCTAACTGTAATACATATAGTCAATCTGTAAGAAGTGAATTTCTAAGTTATTCAAGGTATCTCTATTAAGACATTTTATGTCTCTCTTTATACAGTGTCACATCAAGTAAATACCTTTTTTATGAACAAATCAAAATTTACAACAATTTACTGCAAATGATTGTTTCAATATTTTTTTATGTCCTCATACATGCACATTAGAAATAGAAGTATTTTAGTAAGAAAAGATAGAAAACACTTCTGGGGTAGACTTCACATGTTAAAGTATTTTTATCAACAAATGTATAATGCATGTAAGTAATTCTGGTAGTTAACTTTTGTATGGGTATTTAACAGTATTATTTACTTACAATGGACATTCCTAAATAACATTCCAAATAAGATACTAATATATTTTAGTTGTTACACGTATGACTCATTATAGATATGAGAAAAGGATTCAAATGAAATTAATTTTACATTTAAAGGACATTGTTTCAGGAATTGAGATTTGAATTCTGAAACCTCGAGTGAGAATGTTTTAAAAGCTTTAAAAATAAAAATACCATGTCACAGAACTCTATTTGATACTGCATTGCCTCATTTTGATTCTAAAATTATGAAAATTATTTTATAAGAAATTTAATTACCAAGAAAGGTCTGGCCATGAAACATATAACACCAGACTGCAAAACTGGTGAATATATTCAGTATAGTTATTGGCTAAAAATTTATTAATGCTATTAAAAATATTCATTATTACTTGCCATGACATTTAAATAGAAATGAGGTGGGGAGGGGATAATTGTTACTCTGGCCCAGCTATAGTGCTTATATAATGTAACCCCAGACAACATATAACATGCATGTGCACCCATCATACCTCTTAGAGACCATTCAGAATAGGGAACTGACTAGTCCGAGGGTCAAATATGGCCGACTCATATGAGAAAACCACCATGATAGTTTTTTTATGATTCTTTAAAACAGGTTAACTTCTTGTCTCCAATGATCCACTTGAAAGCTTGTCGTGTAATCTCCGCGGGTAATCAAACAGGGAATTACGTAACAAGCTTTCAGGTGGGTCGGTCATATTTGAATGGTGGCTAGATTGTCACAAATCAAGTTGGTTTTGAACAGAGCCTAGGTCGATCATTGACAGGAAAAAATAATATGGATTATGAAAACCTTGTACTAGACACTGTTCCAAACAATACTAAAACTAGTGCAACTGTATTACATAATGTAGCTGCAGGAGAAATATACGAACACAAGGCTAATACATGTACGTGTAGTTAGGATATGCGTCATACCTTTTGTCAGCACTTATGCCTCGGGTTAAACAAGCATTCCTTATATGAGAAATAAAACAACGCTCCCGCCCCCATACTAATGGAAAGCAAAAAATCCCGTTTGTGAAATTTTGAAAAAAAAAAACTTTTAAAAAACCTTTAAAAGGTTAGTAAGCAGGGCAAAACTCGATTAAGAAATGGAAAGATGTTCAAAATCAATGCTAATGTGGAGATGGCACTGACTTTTGTTTAGATGTTGCGCGAGGTGAAATTATAAAACATTTATTTTATATTCTTTCATACTCTTTATTTGCTGCTTTTCAGTTCTCTCTCTCTCTCTCTCTCTCTCTCTCTCTCTCTCTCTCCACATTATACCGTGCTACGTAGCCCTTGTTTACTTACATGCCTCCATTTAAGTATCGGACATTATGAGGACATAATAACATTTTAATTGTCTACCCAGGTAAATGTATACTGTTCAAGATATATTCAGGCCAATCACAAAAGATTTTCTTTTATCACGTTTCACGCAGAATATTGGGCTCAAATAACAAATCGCGCTCGAAAAAATAAAGCCAATCACGCGGAAAGTAAAAGGTACTCCTTATCCTCACCTGCTGCCCTGACATTGAAAGGGCTCCGGACTAAAGATCTCTTTTCAATCGAAAAATCTACTTTTTCCTTCGTAGCCTCAAGCTCAAGCGAAATGGCATGGCAAAATTTCTCACCTGGATTAATCCGAATTTGAGATTTTCATATGTCTAAAACCAATAGGTTTGTTATAAAGTAGGAAAAAAATTATCAATAATATTCATTTCTTAATAGTTGTCCGCGCCCCCCCCCCCAAAAAAAAAAAAAAAAAAAATCAAAATTTGAAAAAAGTTTGAAAATACCATATAATATATCACAGCTTATATAGAGGACAGATATAAATTTTTCAAAAAGCTGGATATCCAAAAAATTATATAGATGAAATTTCTACAGAAAATTCAATGGCAAAAATTGGAGGCAATTAGAAAAAAATTTTGTTAAGATTTTTTATCTAAGACAGAAAAAAACTTATGTGCAACAGCCTGCCAACAGGTGTGTTACTTATAAGCCCGCCCGAAGAGCTGGGTGTTCATTTCACATGACAATTTATGATGATAGACTATGAAGATATCAGCCTCATGACACGTTATAAAACCCAGTCATACATGTCTGTCGTAACAAAGCCAATATGGGTCTTTAAGTACAATGTGCACCAATACATTTTTCAAGTATTGGGAGGCGTGTAAAACGGCCTTATATGCAACTGACCAGTAGAGCGATATGGATCAGAGCGTCCATTGTGACGTAGACGGTCCACCTTCAATAATTGTCATATGGTTCAATTTGTTTCGGCCATGGTGATACTTAGCTGTGGGTCCCATTGGGGGGGGGGGGGGTAGTGATCACAGTTCACATGAATTTAAATCACCAATTCACAAATCACAGTAAATTATGCTTTATTCATATGTCACTGAAAATGCGTGTCGAAAATCCCTAATATCACGAGTAACTAGATGTGATGGCTTCGTTTCATGAGTGGCGGAGAATAAAAAACCGCATCCACTAGTCACGGGATGGGGTGCTTCACAGATCACTCTTAATAAAAACAACGTTCCACACATCTTGTGAAATAAAAAAGTGACTTTCACTGGAAACGAAATACCCAAAGGCACCCTCTAATTTTACACTTTTGCGCGATACTACATGTATTCACACGAATAAAAGTCATATGCCAGTACAATAAATTATTGTCTCTACATGGTCAGCTATACTGGCATATGACCAGTGCCAGTACAGCTGACCATGTAGAGACAATAATTTATTGTCACAATAAATTATTGTCTCTACATGGTCAGCTATACTGGCATATGACTTTTTATTAATTGCTTAAAGTTTAAACCGTCAGTGGATGTAGAGAAGTTCACGAGGAGCAAAATAATGTGTCGGATGTTTGGTAAGTCCTTGATTATTTTCGAATATTATGAGCTTGTGTACAAAGTAAAACCTTAAACAAAATAAGGGAAAAAAGTTTTTTTGTGCTTTAGTTGACGAAAGATGGGTGGGTGTTGTCTGACGTTTAGTTGCCACCGCAGAAATGACTTGTCCTGTCTTTTATTTTATTTTATTTTATTTATTCATTTATTATTTATTATAATTGAACATTGGCTACAGGGCAGGGCTCACCTTGTTTACAGCGGTAAAATGTTGTGCAGTTAACGTGTCACCAAATGTGTCATTTTCTTCTGATCATCAAGTGACTACCTGTCCCTTTTGGGGGGTCCCAAACCAATAACCCTAAGATACCCCCCTCACCCAGAAAGTTTCCCGTAGCAAAACTGATTTTCAAGCCTGAAGACAAGTAATAGAATCATTACACATATGGAAAAAGAAAAAGCAAGATCAGTAGAAACAGAAAAGTGATTAACTTTTTTTGCATTAATATCTAGATAAGTGTTTTACATAAAAGAAATGAGAAAAACTTTTTTGACAAATTTTAATAAGGCATTTTAATGTGTCTATCCCCCTTAATAAGTCTGTTGTAGAGTTAGCGAGATGTATGTGATGTACACGAGTTAAAAGATAAATTGAAGTCACATTTTTTTCTTTGGAGGGGGAGGGAGTGTCAAACATATAGAGGGGCGACAAAAATGTTGCACCATTTTGCTTGAAGTTGAACAATAGGTGGGTTTCTTTTCAATTAGTATTTTATTGAAAAGTAATAAAGTCAAGTTAGTATCTTAACTACAGGTTTACAAATCAGTGTTTTATCCTTACAAAACGCATGCTATTTTGTCGGTGCTAAAGGTAAACTCCATGGGTTTGAAAATCCACAGCTTCTTATGAATTCTTACATGAACCTTAAAATAATCTAGCCCCTTAAATATTTTTTCTGGAGCGTACTTGATATTGATGTTTCCATTGGTGCTTTCAGAAATGACTGGCCAGTCAAATGTTCAAATCCACCAAGTCTTGACAGCATAAAAGAGGCATGTTGTCACCGGTTCCAGTCTGCTTTGGTCGGCCGTGGTACTATTTGGCATCCTTCTGCATGCCTCGTACACAGTCTGCCCAGACTTCTATACCTTCTTCTCTCGGGGATACATATCTTTTCTTTCTTCATTAGTAGTCCATAAGGTCTGTCGGAAAATTCGCTTAGAAATGAGCATGCTATTCTGTTTTAGCGAGTGAAAAATATTTGGAGATATAAATTTCGAATGTCCCAAATTAACCACCTTTATGTTCTAATTCGTTACACTCAAATGAACATAAAATATTTATAGTATAAACACAGACACAGTGTTAGGGGTGGAAGCGCTCGTTTCGTTTCGTGTGCTTTATTTCCAGTTGAAAGTATTGCCATAAATACAGTCATTGGTGAACATTGAAAACCGTAATTATATTCTTGCTATTATTATTTTTTTTAAACAAACTTTGAACGCAATGATTAAAATAAATATATGTAAAACGAAAATCCTTTTAAAAGGGTAATAAAATAATAATGATAATGATCAGTTTTTGAGTTTTTTTAAAGAAAACTCCATCTTGCTTTGTCTTCTGCCGTACCGGGATCCGAACGTTCTGATATGAAATAAATAAAACACTGAAAAACTTGAACTAAGCCTCTATTCTTTCTAATCTTAACTCATCATATCTAGTATTTATTTATGAAATATATTTATTTTAACAAACAAACTTAACTTTTTTTAAATTGATAAAGTAAAAATCCTTCAAGTTGGGTGGGTTGGAGGGAATTATAAATATTCTCTGCTTGCATCACGGAATGCGAAAGAGCATTCGAATGACCTAACTCTCAAATCTACTTTTCCTCATCACCTTCTATTTGATATTACTACTCAAGTGACCAGTCACATGATATTAACACTACTCAGACCATACTGGACCGTTCACACAAAAACTTATCACGTGTCTGCGTACCCACAACAAATATATTTAGGTTCGCTTATTTTATATTCTATGCCAAATATGCCATGATTTGAACATGAAGACTGGAACTTTTTTCCTGTCAATGTGGTGAGTCGACCAACCAATACGAACAGTCAAATTGACACCTACCGTCTTGTGACTTTGACCTTTACTATCAGAGGGTAGAAAGTTGACAGTCAGAAGGGCATTAAACATTCCATGGCACCCTTGATAGTGCACATGGATGAAAATTTATCACTGGTTACTTGAGCAATGAATTGCGAACCATCACTGACAAACGGGTCCTCCATGTCACATAGTGCACCATTCACACAAATATTTTTGTCACGCCTCTGAAAATTTGGCTGTAACATCGGGTAATGCAGTACTGTAGTTCTTTTGATAAAGGCTGGTATATTCGACAACATAAACATTATATTTTAGGTATGATAAGAGACGTCCATAAGGGAAAAATGAAAGTTCACCTCACATTACTTCTGATGTGGATGAGAATGGCAAGTGGAGGAAATGCACCGCCTCAATATCGTGAAAAATGGCGACCACAATATCACTATACTCCTCCCAGAAACTTTATGA
This sequence comes from Lingula anatina, assembly GCF_051362555.1. NCBI lineage: Eukaryota > Metazoa > Brachiopoda > Lingulata > Lingulida > Lingulidae > Lingula > Lingula anatina. The sequence continues at coordinate 47,600,673 of NC_141768.1, forward strand.
ACGACCCTAGCGGACTAGTTGCATTCGATGGTCTATATCATTTATTTTATATATACGACCCGAGCGGTAAGTACATACATGTAGCTTTTACCCATCAGCAGTACAATGTACGTATTTTAAATGAGCAAAATGGATTTTAATTATGCTATCGTATTTTATTTTATCGACAGATCAAATCAATTTGTATTTTATGCTTTTATGTATAAATGTGGCATTAAATTTTTATTATCATATTGAAATGACATTGATATGTTCAAGCTACTCTATGACCGCATTCACAACAAAGTTGACAGATCCGTGGATCCAATATAGCAGGACCACTTGAAAGTTTGCTGCTTTATTCCCTAATAGACACTAAATAGATACCCCGCAAGATAATGCTGCAACATTTCAATCGCATCGGACATATTTGATCCGAAGATCTGTTTGTCCGCGGACCAACTTTGTTTTGAATGAGGCCTATACGGGATTTACCGGCCATAATGAATTTTCCTCGAGGGGGGGGGGGGGGGGTATTTTTTGTCTCACGAATCCTTGCTCGACGCATCCTCGCACTTGGATTCGAACTTTCGTTTTTCATTTTTGATTAATATAATGATTTCAGCAGGCACTTGTATTTGAAGGGTTTCAGAGTTTTGAAGGTCTGACTTGGGAAAGATTAGACGCTTTGCAGTTTATGTGGATGGGAAAGTTTTCAAACGCGTACAGTTACCTTTCGAGGTAATGTTTAAAGTAACGGCTTGTCATGCCCTTTCAGAAATTAAACTTGTCATCCTAACACTGGCCTAATGTGGACAGGGGGAAACATGGTCCCCGTCAGTGGTCACTAATGTGGACAGGGGGAAACATGGTCCCCGTCATTGGTCACTAATGTGGACAGGGGGAAACATGGTCCCCGTCAGTGGTCACTAATGTGGACAGCGGGAAACATGGTCCCCGACAGTGGTCACTAATGTGGACAGGGGGAAACATGGTCCCCGACAGTGGTCACTAATGTGGACAGGGGGAAACATGGTCCCCGTCAGTGGTCACTAATGTGGACAGCGGGAAACATGGTCCCCGTCAGTGGTCACTAATGTGGACAGGGGGAAACATGGTCCCCGACAGTGGTCACTAATGTGGACAGTGGGAAACATGGTCCCCGTCAGTGGTCACTAATGTGGACAGGGGGAAACATGGTCCCCGACAGTGGTCACTAAGAGTGCATTCCCACAGATTTAGATCCTTTTGAGGTAATGTTTAAAGTAACGGCTTGTCATTCCCTTTCTAAAATTAAACTTGTCATCCTAACACTGGCCTAATGTGGACAGCGGGAAACATGGTCCCCGACAGTGGTCACTAATGTGGACAGGGGGAAACATGGTCCCCGTCAGTGGTCACTAATGTGGACAGGGGGAAACATGGTCCCCGACAGTGGTCGCTAATGTGGACAGCGGGAAACATGGTCCCCGTCAGTGGTCACTAATGTGGACAGGGGGAAACATGTTCCCCGACAGTGGTTACTAAGAGTGCATTCCCACAGATTTAGATCGATCCATCCGGATCCGGATCGACCTAACTCCCTGGGAGTTCACGCTAAATTGCAGTCAGCCGAGCGCGCACGACAGTTAATTACCCCCTAACAGCTTTTAGTAGGCGGGACAGACGCTTAAGCCGACTAAGCTGACAATAATCTAGTGAGACTCCCCACAGGGATAGATCGATCTAAAATCTGTGGGAATGGGGTCTAAAGCACGGGGATAAAAATATATGTACATATATGTCTTTAGCTACAGGTCCAATCCGGTACAGCAGCTGGGGTCACGCCGTCAGCACTGACCTCGTTCACTGGGAAACTTGGCCTCTTGCTCTCCCGGAGACTGCCGGGGTGTTGGTCTTCAGTGGCAGTGCAGTGGCTGACATACACAACACTACAGGATTTTGCACCAAGAACACCGTAGCCTTGGTTGCAATTTTCACTGGCCATCATCCGTAAGTACTGTAACAGTCTGTTTGATACCGAATACGTATGGAACAAATACTGTAGGCTATGTACTATTTTATTCTTACACAAACATTGGGTAAAAAGAATAAAATAATTAATATAGATGGTGTTTAGATAAAGATTTAACAAGTACTGGTACTATACTGCTGTAGTATTGTTGTCTACATTGCTCTGATAAATGAGATCCCATAAGCAGTGCCTGCGACGTTTCTTCTGATCTTTTCACAGACTATCTTGACGATATTGGTTGCGAACGAAATTTTCCGCAGAATTGACCCAAGAAGATGTTAAGAACAGCTGCAAATGTGCCGTTATTTGCGTACATTAAACGATTAAGTGAATGTATATATCCAATGTAAATGATTAGTTTTATATTTAAACATACGATGACACCCTTTATAGTGCACAAGGATGAAAATTCTGCGTGCGTATTACTAAAACCGCTCTTCACTAGTTTCTCTCAAAACAAAGTGCTGTAAAACATTTCTATGTTATACATGTATATGGCTAAACTTATTTGAGATTTTACGAACACTCTTTTCAGCCAGCAGTTTTTCTTATAACTCTGTGTTTCATTATCGTATGCACTAAACTGCATATGCGGTATGAGGCTTGTTTTTTCTCTGTTATAAAAGAACAACCCTTAGCTGATGCGGTATAATAGGTAAAACCATGTATATTAGCTGTAAATCATTTGTGAATTATATTTTGTCTGTGTAGCACACTGGACAGCCGTAAAATGGTCTCTATGCTTTTATTAATTAATTAATTATTTATTTATTTATTTATTATTATTATTATTATTATTATTATTATTATTATTATTATTATTATTATTATTATTATTATTATTATCATCATTATTATTATTATTATTATTATTAATTTATGATTATTTTTTAAATCATTATTATTATTTGTGCACCGGTTATTTGTTATAAGGGCATCGGATCTATCTGGACAAGGGTTGGCTTACAGCTTGGATGGCGGTGTGAAGTGGACGTATTATGACAGAAATCCTGTGTTAGACGTAGGCACGACCCCTTTCGAGACCCCAAAGTATTTTGGCACGAGCCAACAAAACGATGGGTCATGGCAGTAGCACAAGCTATGGGGAAAAAAAGAGGTATCCGTCTGTTTTCATCCCCAGACCTGAAGAATTGGACGTACTTGAGTGAAAAGAATCAGCAAGGTTTGATTGCCACCAATGAAGTGGAGACCCCAAACCTTTTTGAATTAAGGGTGACAGTAGAAAACACAACCAAGTGGGTTTTGGCGGTCATTACGGGAAAAGGATCGAGTCCCCGCCGTTCAGTGATGTACTGGATTGGTATGGTGTACAAGCTTTTATTTTATATCTCATATATTCATTTATCATATTGATGTAGATTTGCAGATAGGTTGAGAACGTGAATTCTAAGATATAAGATGCAGAAAGAGCGAAACCATTAAACGAAATTACGTCGCACAAATATTCCTAAGCTCCCATTAGAGCATTAAATTAGGTTGGTTCATGTAGCTTGGTCATGTGGAAACCGAGAGAGAGAGAGAGAGAGAGAGAGAGAGAGAGGCAATGTTTAGAAATTTAAGAAAGGACCATAGCTAGTTTTTCATAAACTGTCGTCTACAAAGAGAACCAAGGCTGCCATGGTGACTAAGGCCGCATTCACAACTACGGACTAACTAGTCCGCGGATGAAATAGGTCCGACCCACTTGAATGCTTGTTGCGTAATCCCCTCGGGTTATCTGTTCAGTGTCTATTAGGTGATTAAGCGACAAGCTTTTAAGTAGGTCGCAATATTTGATCCGCGGACTAGTTTGTCTGCTGTTGTGAATGCAGCCTTAGGAGAGTGATACCTAACAAAGGTAGAGTTTCGACTGTCACAGAGAGCAAATGTGAATTGAGAATGTTGAGGGTAGATAAGGGCAACTATAGAGACACGAGTTTTTTCTATTTATAGTGGACTTCTATTGTTAAAGGCGGTCACTTTTGGGGGTAACTTTGACTCTTTTATTTATACGTCGTTTTCTAATACTTATTTTTGGGCGAGTATATAGGCAAATCTTTTTTAAGGTAGGTGAAATGCACAGTATGGTGTTTGCTTTAGTATGGTGAACAATAGAAATCCGCTTTCATTTGAAAAAAAAGGGGAAAATCTTCCTTCCATAGTGGCCCTTTTCTACTGACGAGAAGCAACAAAGTGTATAAACATATGAGCATCTCCGCATTCACAATTAATAATCTTAATGGCTGAAGATGTGCTCAAATTTGATATAAATCGCCTTCTCATAAAAGAAAATTATTTCATAAGGATCTTGGCTTCGATTATCGATTCATAATTGTCATCATTTATTATTTAGGCAACTTTGATGGAAAGCACTTTGTTCCTGACGACATAAAAGCCAGATTTGTGGACTTTGGCTACGACTTCCAAGCCTTTCAAACCTGGAACAATTATGTGGATGATCGAGTGTTGATGATTGGGTGGATGTGGTAAGTCTTACGGCCAGAAAACAAATGGTTATTGCCACCATTTCAGAGTAAAAAGCCTAGCTGGTTGATACATAAGGCAGATAAATATTTGTGAATAGCTTGTAAAAATAAAAATAAAAATAAAATAAAATAAAATAAAATGAAATGAAATAAATAAATAAATAAATAAAAAACACTCCATGTGGTCCCTGGTAGAGGTTAGTGTGAAACCAGATCCTGAGTATATCGCCATTGTTTGAGCTTGGAGCATTCTTTAGGTTGGTTATTTTACTATCTTTGGAAACGCATACATTTGGCATATGTACTACATATACTGTAGTGATTTTATGCATGTATATAATTGTATTGAAAAGTGTTGAGTGAAGCACACATTTTTGATAAGTGAGTGTTTTCTAGGGAAGAAAATGATGCTAAACACACATGTGCAACTATTTTTTTTCTCACAACAACTATATATATTTAGGTTGGCAAAAATGACAATTTTCAAAATGGCGGACAAAACACCCTAACAATTAAGAGTTTCATCATCAACAATTAACGGACCCATAGTTTGTAAAATGCCTTTTCTTATGTTTTAAAGGTTGTAAGATATTTGTTCTTATGTTAACACTGCCATTGATACATTCTAAATGGAGTTTGGTTACCTTGTTGGTTGATAGTTTACTGTCAAGCTTGACAGAAGAGACAGATCTCAGTCAATCAAAACGAGGAGTGATAAGATATCTCAAGTTCTGCTGGATGTGAATTTTGAGGAAGAATCAGAGTTATTCTGACCTCAAGCAACCAAAGGGTGAATGTCTTTTAATTAATAAAAAGAGATGAATGGGATATTTTTTGTTCTGTGCGTAAGAAGCCAGGGGAGCAATCACAATCATGTACCGAGACCAACAAAGAAGTTGCCAGATAAATATCCAACGTCTGGATGTCCAAGAATATTTTCCCTCTCTTTGAGAACATTTACAACAGAATAACTGCATATTGAGGCTACATATAAAAAGCATTGTGCTTATATATGATGAATCTTTTTACTTTCGTATATCATCACTTTTAATCCTTGCACTTTACAGACAGTTAATGCTTCATAAGTTCCCCAAATCTATCATAATCCAACATACTTCTGTTGGGGAAAGTATTTCTCAAAGATAGGAAAATATTTTTTTGGAGATTCAGGCCTGTAGTCGCTTGTGGTAGTTTTGGACAAGCTTCTGACACACCTCCTGAGGAATTTTAGCCCATTCCTCTTTGGCAAATCTTTCTAGTTCCATCAGATTTGATGGTCTTCTGGCATGGACCCTAGTCTTCAGTTCATCCCAAAAATTTTCTGTTAGATTTAAGTCCGGGCTTTGGGTAGGCCAGTCCATGACATTCACTTTGGCCCTCTGGAGGTAGGCCTTTACCAGTGTTTTGGGTCGCTGTCATGTTGGAGGACTTTAATTTTTCATTTTGATCACATTTCGTTTTGAGAAATTACAATCCATATTTTTCTCTTTTTCATCGTGCATGAAGATCACTTAAATATTCGCGTCGCGTTGTTGGTTTCAAAATACGCTTTTACGCATTTTACAACCGGTTTAGCAATAATTCATTGCTACCAACTATGGAACACAAACCATGGCTACTGCACAACTGACCAGTTGAATTTATGATGTTAAAATGCGGCTCACTTAATGTAAATTTAAAAAAAAAAAATATTAATAAAGTAAGATAAAATAAAAAATAAAAAAAGAAAGAAAAGACACGTTAAACATATACTATTTTAAAGTTACAGGCATGCCTGTAATGAAAATAATTTGAGTTAAAGTGAAAATGTGAAATGATTTAAAGGAAAACTTTAAAAGTATATAAGACATATCCTGACCGTATGTATAATATTATTATTCATTTTATAGCGTTTGAAAAATTGTATATTACTGTATATGCGTGGAAATGGTGCTAACATTTTTAATAGTCTGCTTCACTGTGCAAATCTTCTGAGAAAAAATGAAGCAAAGTTGTCATATTGAAGTAAAACCTAGTTATTTGTATTCATGTAGCGTGTGGGACTACTGTGGACTAGTGCCAACCCGACCTTGGAAGGGAGCTCAGTCTCTGGTGCGAGAGCTTTCACTGGAAAGGGAGGCTTCTGCCATCATTCTTGTTCAGAAACCAGTCAAACAAATGGAAAAGTTAAGGTCTGCGCTGAAGCTGGAATTGGACAAGACTGATACACTGACTGTAAGTGATGGAAACGCACTAGGCTCTAAGGGAGCGTTCAGATAAATCCAACGTACTAGCTGGATCAACCCAACTCTTCTGGAGATTCTCCCTAATTGCAGCCACTGCAATCGGCTTAAATGTTTGACACGCCTCCTCGAGTTGCTAGGGGTAATTAACTAATTAACTAGCTACTCAAGGAGGCGTGTCAGACAATGAACCTAGTTACACTGAATGTACCTTAGCGAGAAAACCCAGCAGAGTTGCTTCGAACCAGCTGGTGCTATGTTTGAATCTGAACGCAGTGTAAGATGACTTATGAGACATTTGCAAGGCATAATGTGTAACTACATGTATTTGAGAACCTGTGTTGAAACCAAACCAACCTTCTATTGAGTAAGTACATGTACTGCTTTCAAACACTGTCAGCCTAATGAAGTTAACTATGCCATTTAATTAGTTTAAAGACATTTGAGAAACAGAACCAGTTTGATAACGTAAACATGGCTTCAGATACACCTGGTGAGAACCTAAGATTCTATTTAATGTAATGTTATTCAATTCTGTTTTAGGCCAGGAAGATGTTTAGAACCAAAAAAGTTCGAGGACGGTCCCTAGAAATAAAAGTAGAATTCAAGCCTCATGCAAAGACAAAGAAAGTAGGCTTTCAGATAAGATCAGGAGAGAAAGAAGAAACGATTGTTTGTTACGATCACTTTAAAAAGGCCGTGTACATTGACAGAGCTAAAAGTGGCATTATTCATAAGAAAATGAGTCTGGTAGACTCCGCTAATGTCGTCCTTCAAAATGGCACATTGAAACTGTGGATATTTCTAGACTGGTCCTCCGTTGAAGTCTTCGTAAATGACGGACGGCAGGTGATCACGAATCTTATTTTTCCTCAAAAAGATAGCAGTGATGAAGTAGACATATTTTGTTTAGGTCATGAAGCCGAGGTGGTGAGCCTGAAGATATATGAATTAAATAGTACGTGGGAGAAATACTGGAACAACAACACATGGGATGGTCTTACTGACATCTTGAAGAAAGTTAAGATGAATAATATTGAAACCCATACTAATTTAACAGAACTCAGTGCCAGTAATTACTTGTGGATTTTCATAAGCGTATTAATTGTCTGTTACGGGCTCTTGCTAAACCTGCTGTGCAGATCATTTTCCAGATATTTCTGATGAAAAAAATAATGCAGATGGTGTATCATAATAAAACAGACTGTGTCATGGATGTTCTTAAAGGCCAATATGACGGAGAAAAGCGTTTCAAAATCGGAGACTAAGTTACGTTTTCAAACGGTTCAAATCACATCTTTCACCCTCGAGAGCAAACATGTAGTGGTTACACCGATGTTGACGGCTGTCGGGCCGGTTGAGGAAGTCCATGGAGGTCACTCTGACGTCGGGCTCCATTGGATCGAAGTCGGCCCGACTTTGGGCCCTGGCGTTGTACTAGCTGGCGTAATTTATTGTGTGCAAGCCTTTTCATTAGCCTGTTTTGTCAAGACGTCATGTCGACTGCATATTATTTTTATAAACCCCAGGAATCTCTTTCTCTACTTGTGACCGTAGTAAACTTCTTGAAAAGTTTATCCTTGTTTTGCTGCAGTGAATAACAATTTTTGTAAGTATAACGCTCTACATATTGAAAAAAGCTTTATCAAAATTCGTGAAGAAATATTTTCAAGTAATTCCTCTAGTTTTGTAATTTGATTTTCATTTTTTTTTCGGGTCAGTCCACCGCCCCTTAGCATGTCCCACGCCCCTAGGATGTCGCGGCGCCCGCGCCTAGACTATAGGATGTCGCGGCGCCCGCGCCTAGTAAGATTGATTATAAGGTATTATTATAATGAGACATTAAGGTACATATAAAGAGAACAGGTGGTGGGTAGAGAGAGGAGGTTAGGTAGTGGGAATAAAGCTGTTTGGAAAACCACGACTCTTGTTGCTCACTTCTTCTCGATCTGTGAACCTAAAATCGAACCTTACAGTATATTTAAGAAAAAGAGAAGATACAGAATAGAGACAGATGACATAAGAAGTTTAAAAGAGAAAACTTCCAGCAGAGGGGCAAACCTAGTAAATGATTAATAAGTCTAGTACATATATATTTTTATTTTCATCAGAACAAAGATCAAACATGTGTCATTTGTATACCTGAAATATGATTAAAAAGGGTCGTCTTCGGCACCTCAAACATAGGCCTACATGGACACACACTAAATCGCGCTCGAAAAAATAAGGCCAATCACGCGGAAAGTAAAAGGTACTCCTTTTCCTCACCTACTGCCCTGACATTGAAAGGGCTCCGGACTAAAGATCTCTTTTCAATCGAAAAATCTACTTTTTCCTTTGTAGCCTCAAGCTCATGCGAAATGGCATGGCAAAATTTCTCACCTGGATTAATCCGAATTTGAGATTTTCATATGTCTAAAACCAATAGGTTTGTTATAAAGTAGGAAAAAATTATCAATAATATTCATTTCTAAATAGTTGTCCGCGCCCCCCCCCCCAAAAAAAAAATTAAAATTAAAAGTTTGAAAATACCATATAATATATCACAGCTTATATAGAGGACAGATATACATTTTTCAAAAAGCTGGATATCCAAAAAAATAATATAAATGAAATTTCTATAGAAAATTCAATGGCAGAAATTGGAGGCAATTAGCAAAATTTCTTGGTAAGATTTTTTATCTAAGACAGAAAAAAACTTATGTGCAACAGCCTGCCAACAGGTGTGTTACTTATAGTCCGGTGGCTTATGGAAAAAATCATGACACAGCGGATAAAAGCACCAAATTTGGCATGTAGTTACCTTTTGACATTCTAAATCAAATTAGAGCCGTAGCCCTCTCAAACAATTTACCGTTTGGTCAAAAAATCCAAAATGGCCGCCAATTTATGGAATTCTTTAGAAATATGTACATACCCATGTTGATTTTTATCAAATAAATCATTTCTCAGAGTTTTCCACACTCTAATTACCCATTTTATTCACATATGTCAGATAGCGAACAAGTTCCCTTGGACTTTTTGAAAAAATCCAAGATGGCTGTCATATGCCATAGAAACGGCCATAGGAATACTAGTGCACAACTAATACCAGCTAGAAAGATACGTTGTCCACTATCAAGTTAAGTCTGTTTCTCAGTTTTTTGTTACCCACATTATATGTTTGTGGTGAGTAACTACAAAGTGTTCTTGGGCATTTTGGAAAATCCAAGATGGCTGCCATGTGCCACAGGAATTCTAGTATCCGAAGGATTTAACTAATGGCAACTGGAAAGATTAATTTTCTACTATCAAATTATGTTTGTTTCTGAGTGTTTTCCACATCCTTTCCACCCACACAATATGTATGTGGTGAGTAACTAACATGTATTCTTGGACATTTTGAGAAAATCCAAGATGGCCACCATATGTCATAGGAATTCTTCTAGTATTACAAAGGGTTAGAACTAATGCCAGCTAGGAAAAACATAATCCACTATCAAATAAAGTTTATTTTTTTAGTGTTTTGCACATTATTAATACATATCTAGCAGGTAATAGATGTGCATATTTGATCATTTTGAAAAAATCCAAGATGGCCATCATTGGCCATAGGAATACTACCGGAATTACAACTGCACATCCATGGCTTTTCATCTACTACCAGGGTGACATTGTGTTTGCATATCAAGTTTTGCCCATTCTTATTAGTCCTATGATATATACCTGGTGCGTAAATAGTGTGAGAAAATCCAAGATAGCTACAATTTGACATAGGAATACTAATGAGTGGGTTTCAATTGCTGCATGTGGTTCGTTATACAATTACATTACCATGGGTTTGTTTTAAAAACAATTTACGTTTTTCTTTCCATTTATTATTACCCCTATGATGTATACCTCGTCTGTAGCATGTGTGTATCTTTAGGTATTCTGAAAAAATTCAAGATGTCTGCCTTTTGTCATTAGAATATCCGTACACATAATCAAATAATGCCAGAGATACACTGAGTACAATTTAAATGTAGTTAACTTTAGATTGTTTTAAATGCTTTCCCTTTCATATCCTATTTATCCTTTTGAAAGACTCTGTGTGTGTAGAAAGTGTATGTATCCTTGAGTACTATTTGGAGAAAACCCAAGATAGCTGCCAGTTGCGGTAGGAATATATCATTCAAATGCACATAGGTGTCAATAAATGGAACAGTTCAGACATTGATTCCAACATGAAATAAAGCCGTTTGATGTTCAAACATGTTGACATCCTTATTAACCTTACTCTATATAAATCTGGTGTGTAGCAAGTGTGCATCTTGCGTATTTGAGAAAATTCAAGATTGCTGCAATTCACAATAGGAATAGTACAGTCAACTAGTGCCAGAGAGACATTGGGTTCAATATAAAATGAATTTTGTTTCTCGGTATTTCCCATATTCTTTTTTGACTTTGAGATATCTGTCTGGTGGGTAACAAGTGTGTACCCTTAAGTATTTTGACAAAATATCATAATGATCCTGATTTGCCTTAGAAGTGCCTATAAAATCCAATGCACCAGTTTTCCTATGGGGAAAAGAAGGCCATCTTGGATTTCCCCAAAATGATCAAATATGGACATTAATAACTTAACAGATATTTATCATGGAATAATAATAATAATAATAAAAGAAAAACAACTGAATTTAGCTTCATTTTATATGGAAGCCTATCTCTCGCAGGTATTAACTTAACTCCACCTTCTATGGCTAATGGCAGCCATTTTGTTTTGTTTTCAAAAAGGATATATATAACATTCTCATCACATATATATTATGTGGATTAAAAAGATGTGGAAATACTCAGAAACAAATCTAATTTATCAATTAATATTATATCTCCATGGCAGAAGAAGCCCTATGTGTATACTATAGTGTTCCTTTGATATGGCGGCCATCTTGGATTTTTCTCGAAATGCCTGAGAATAAAGGCTAGTTACTCACCACAAATAAATTATTTCTGTAATAAGGCACTCAGAAACAAAATTAATTAGATAATGGGCAATGCATCTTCCTAGTTGGCATATTAGTTGAAAACCCTTGTACATGTTCTAGTATTCCTATGCCATACGGCGGCCATCTTGGATTTTTCAAAAAGTCCAAGGACACTCGTTTGTTATCTGACATATATGCATAATATGGGTAATAAGGATGTGGAAAACATTGAGAAAATACTTTATTTGATAAAAATCAACATAGGTATGTATATATTTCTACAGAATTTCACAAATTGGTGGCCATTTTGGATTTTTTGGCCTAACGGTAATTTTTTTCCGTGGGCTACGGCTCTATTGTGATTTAGTATGTCAAAAGGTACCCACATGCAAAATGTGGTGCTTTTATCCGCCGTGTCACGATTTGGCCATTTTTTTGCCCTAAGCAACCGGACTATTATAAGCCCGCCCGAAGAGCTGGGTGTTCATTTCACATGACAAGTTATGATGAAGATATCAGCCTCATACCACGTTATAAAACCCAGTCATACATGTCTGTCGTAACAAAGCCAATATGGGTCTTTAGGTACAATGTGCACCAATACATTTTTCAAGTATTGGGAGGCGTGTAAAACAGCCTTATATTCAACTGACCAGTAGAGCGATATGGATCAGAGCGTCCATTGTGACGTAGACGGTCCACCTTCAATAATTGTCATATGGTTCAATTTGTTTCGGCCATGGTGATACTTAGCTGAGGGTCCCATTGGGGGTGGTGATCACAGCTCACATGAATTTAAATCACCAATTCACAAATCACAGTAAATTATACTTTTCATACTATTGTCACATACATATGTCACTAAAAATACGTGTCGAAAATCCCGAATATCACGAGTAACTAGATGTGATGGCTTTGTTTCACGAGCGGCGGAGAATAAAAAGCTGCATCCACTAGTCACGGGAATGGGGTGCTTCACAGATCACTGTTAATAAAAACAACGTTCCACACATCTTGTGAAATAAAAAAGTGGCTTTCACTACAAACGAAATACCCAATGGAACCCTCTAATTTTACACTTTCACGCGGTACCATTCACATAAATAAAACAATTTTTTCTATACCATATGCCAGTATAGCTGGACATCTAGAGACAATAATGACTTAAAGTTTAAACTGTCAGTGAGTGTAGAGAAGTTCACGAGGAGCAAAATAATGCGTCGGATGTTTGGTAAGTCCATAACTATTTTCTAATATTATGACCTTGTGTACAAAGCAAAATCTTGAACAAAATAAGTTGTACTTTAGTTGACGAAAGATGGGTGGGTGTTGTCTGACCTTTAGTTGCCACTGCAGAAATGACGAGTTTTTTAAAAAAAGATTAGCTACAGAGCAGGACCCACCCTGTTAACAGCGGTAAAATGTTGTATTGTACAGTTTAAGTGTCAATAAACGTGTCATTTTCTTCTGACCATCAAGTTACTACCTGTCCCGTTCGGGAGCTCCCAAACCAATAATCCGCTCCCCCCCCCCCGCCCGAAAGTGTCCAGATATAGCCCGTACTCAAACTGATTTTCAAGCCTGAAAAATGATTTAATTTTTTTTTTGCATTAATATCTATTAATATCATTACAAAAGAAACGAGAAAAAACTTTTTTGATCAATTTCAAAAGGGCATTATAATGTATCTATCCCCCTTTATAAGTCTATTGTAGATAGCGAGTCAGCGACATATATGTGATATACATGAGTTAAAAGATTGTCACATTTGATTTTTTTTTGGGGGGGGGTCGCACATGTAGATATAGAGGGGCCACAAAAGTATTGGACCATTTTTCTTGAAGTTGAACAACAAGTGGGTTTTTCAATTAGTATTTTATTGAAAAGTAATAAAGTCAAGTTAGTATCTTAACTACAGGTTTACAAATCAGTGCTTATCCTTACAAAAAATCCTCCAAGCATTAACAGCATAAAAGACGCCTGTTGTCTCTGGCCTTGTCTTCTTTGGGCGGCCATTTTGTAGTATTATGAGGGCATCGCCAGTGCCCTCCATCCTGCTGCGTATCCTCGTATAAAGTCTGCCCTGATACACAATGGGGACTGCTATATCCTCTTCCCTCGGGAATACATTTCTTTTCTTTCTTCATTTGAAGTCCATAAGGTCTGGTCGGAAAATTCGCTTAGAAATGAACATGCTATTGTTTTAGCGAGTGAAAAATATTTGGAGTGTTATAAATTTCGAATGTCCCTAATTAATCACTTTTGGGTTCGCTTATTTCATATTCCTTGCCAATATGCCATGATTTGAACATGAAGACTGGAACTTTTTTCCTGTTAATGTGGTGAGTTGACCAGCCAATACGATCAGTCAAATTGACACCTACCGTCTTGTGACTTTGACCTTTACTATCAGAGGGTAGAAAGTTGACAGTCAGAAGGGCGTTAAACATTCCATGGCACCCTTTATGGTGCACATGGATGAAAATTTATCACTGGTTACGCGAGCAATGAACCGCGAACCACCCCGGACAAACGGGTCCTCCTTGTCACATAGTGCACCATTCGCAGATTGCGTAATATTTTTGTCACGCCTCTGAAAATTTGGGAAATGCAGTATTGTAATTCTTTTGATAAAGGCTGGTATATTCGACAGCATAAATATTATATTTTAGGTATGATAAGAGACGTCCATAAGGGAAAAATAAAAGTTCACCTCACACTACTTCTGATGTGGATGAGAATGGCAAGTGGAGAAAATGCACCGCCTCAATACCGTGAAAAATGGCGACCACAATATCACTATACTCCTCCAAAGAACTTTATGAACGACCCTAGCGGACTAGTTGCATTCGATGGTCTATATCATTTATTTTATATATACGACCCTAGCGGTAAGTACATACACATAGCTTTTACCCATCAGCAGTACAATGTACGTATTTTAAATGAGCAAAATGGATTTTAATTATGCTATCGTATTTTATTTTATCGACAAATCAAATCAATTTGTATTTTATGCTTTTATGTATAAATATGGCTTAAATTATTATTATTATTATATTGAAATGACATCGATATATTAAAGCTACTCTATGGCCACATTCACAACAAAGTTGACAGATCCGTGGATCCAATATAGCCGGACCACTTGAAAGTTTGCTGCATTATTCCCTAATAAACACTAAATAGATACCCCTCAGGATAATGCAGCAACCTTTCAAGTGGATCGGACATATTTGATCCGCGGATCTGTTTGTCCGTGGACCAACTTTGTTTTGAATGCGGTCTATACGGGATTTACCAGCCAAAATGAATTTTCCACAAGGGGGGAGGGAGAGGAGAGGGGGGAGGATTATTTTTGTCTCACGAATCCTTGCTTGACGCATCCTTGCACTTGGATTCGAACCTTTGTTTTTCATTTTTGATTAATTTAACGATTTAAACAGGCGCTTGTATTTGAAGGGTTTCAGAGTTTTGAAGGTCTGACTTGGAAAAAATCGAAAGCTAAGCAGACAGACGCTTAAGCCGACTAATTTGACTGTAATCTAGTGAGACTCCCCACAGGGATAGATCGATCTAAAATCTGTGGGAATGGGGTCTAAAGCACGGGGATAAAAATATATGTACATATGTCTTTAGCTATAGGTCCAGTGCAGTACAGCAGCTGGGGTCATGCCGTCAGCACTGATCTCGTTCACTGGGAAACTTGGCCTCTTGCTCTCCCGGAGACTGCCGGGGTGTTGGTCTTCAGTGGCAGTGCAGTGGCTGACATTCACAACACCACCGGATTTTGCACCAATGACACCGTAGCCTTGATTGCAATTTTCACTGGCCATCATCCGTAAGTACTATTTGATAACGAATACTTTTCACCCAGCAGTTTTCCTTATTACTGTTTTTGCCGTAGGCCATTCATTATATGCACTAGACTGCATATACAGTATGACGCTTGTTTTTTTTCTTTTTTTTTTTAAACAAAACAACCCGAAATAAACGTAGCGGATGCGGTATAGATATAAGTACGTGTATATTAGCTGTAAATTATTTGTGAAATATATTGTGCCTCTGAAGAACACACTGGACAGCCGTAAAATGGTCTTCATCCTTTTGTTATTATTATTATTATTTTATGATTATTTTTAAAATCATTATTATTATTTGTGCACCGGTTATTTGTTATAAGGGCATCGGATCTATCTGGACAAGGGTTGGCTTACAGCTTGGATGGCGGTGTGAAGTGGACGTATTATGACAGAAATCCTGTGTTAGACGTAGGCACGACTCACTTTCGAGACCCCAAAGTATTTTGGCACGAGCCAACAAAACGATGGGTTATGGCGGTAGCACAAGCTATGGGAAAAAACAGAGCTATCCGTCTGTTTTCATCCCCAGACCTGAAGAATTGGACTTACTTGAGTGAAAAGAATCAGCAAGGTTTGATTGCCACCAATGAAGTGGAGACCCCAAACCTTTTTGAATTAAGGGTGACAGAAGAAAACACAACCAAGTGGGTTCTGGCGGTCATTACGGGAAAAGGATCGCGTCCCCGCCGTTCAGTGATGTACTGGATTGGTAGGATGTACAAGCTTTTATTTTATATCTCATATATTCATTTATCATATTGATGTAGATTTACAGGTAGATTGGGGGTGCAACTATGGTGGCAAATGTTTTTCCATTTTTCGATTTTTAATGCACAATGTTTAATGCATACTGTTTAAGGTAGTTGAAATGCACAGCGGGGGTGTTTGCTTTACTATGCTGAATAATAGAAATCCGCTTTAAATAAAAAATCTTAGTGGCCCTTTGCTACAGACAAGAAGCGGCAAAGTGTATAACTTATGAGTATCCTGGTATTCACAAATTATAATCTGAAGATTTGCTTAAATTTGATATAAATCGCTTTCTCACAAAAGAAAATTATAGCATAAGGATCATGGCATTATCGCTTCATAATTGTCATCATTTATTATTTAGGTAACTTTGATGGAAAGCAGTTTGTTCCTGACGATATAAAAGCCAGATTTGTGGACTTTGGCTACGACTTCCAAGCCTTTCAAACCTGGAACAATTATGTGGATGATCGAGTGTTGATGATAGGATGGATGTGGTAAGACTTAAATATTGAAGGAATAAATATATGGACCATTCCCAGACCATATCGTGCTAACTTTGGATCGATCTATCTCTGAGGGGATTTTCGCTAAATTGCAATCAACTTAAGCTTAGATGTGTGTCACTCCTACTAATGCTAGGATGTAATCAATTATCGTTTAGCAGCTTCAGTAGGCGTACCAGTCATCTAAGCAGCTTAAGCTGATAGCAATTTAGCGAGAACTCCCTTGGAGATGGACCGATCCTGTTAAATCGAACTAGGTATGGGAAACCTAGTCCTACGACCAGAAAAGAGTTGGTTAATGTCGTCATTTCAGAGGGAAAATCCTCGCCGGTTATAGCACAGGAGCGTGCACTGCATTAGGCTGAGAAATATTTGTTAATTGCTTGTAAAAAACACTCCATGTGATCCCTGGTAGAGGTTAGTGTAAAACCATATCCTGACTCCCCAGTCAATACCGGAGTATTTTACCATCAGAGTTTTTGCCATTTGAAATTAACCAAGAATCCTATCTGAAAGCTCTTTACCCAATCGGGTTTAATTAAGTTTTTTTGGGAACAGTATTTGCAACTAGACAAATACGAGAAAACGCATTTTGCAATCCAAACAATTTTTGTAGTCATTGAAAGGGGATTCAACCTTTAAGATTTTATTAATCAACGAGTTAAAGTAAAATTCATTTATTTACTATTTATTTATTATCACCCAGGGTGTTTATTTACTTTTTACAATAATACGTTTGTAAAACACTTTGTGTCTAATTGGGTTCAGATAAAATTTTTGCTGCTTTTATGTAAACTGATCGATTCATTTTATTCAATTTATTCGATAGTTTGTGTTTTCAACTAACTGTTTAAAGACAAAAGATATTATGATGCGAAATTTAAAGGAAGTATCCCACTCTTTCGTTTTGATCACATTTTTTTTTTGAGATATTGCAATCCAAAGAGAGACTATTAAAAGATTAGGCGGTTTTTCTTTCATGTACGTCCGCCATATTTAGTTCTAGGATTTGTAAAGCCATGGCTCAACTCGTTGTGAATGCGATCTATGGTGTCTCTACAACTGATCATTTGAAATCATGACGTGAAAGTGCGGCTCACTTAATGTAAATTTTCAAAAAGAAAAAATACATGTTTGGCATATATTTATTTTTCATATAGTTTGTAAGCAAAGTTACAGACATACCTTCTTGAATGAAAATAATTTAAAGCAAAAAGCTTAAAAATATATTAACCCTGTCCTCACCGTATGTGTAATTGTATTATCCATTTTATAGCGATTTAAAAATTGTAAATAACTGTATATGCTTGGAAATAGTGCTTACAATTTTGATAGTCTGCTTAATTGTGCAAATCTTATGAGAAAAGAAAGAAGCAAAGTTGTCAGATTGAAGTAAAACATTGTTGTTTGTTTGTCATGTAGCGTGTGGGACTACTGTGGACTAGTGCCAACCCAACCTTGGAAGGGAGCTCAGTCTCTGGTGCGAGAGCTTTCACTGGAAAGGGAGACTTCTGCCATTATTCTTGTTCAGAAACCAGTCAAACAAATGGAAAAGTTAAGGTCTGCGCTGAAGCTGGAATTGGACAAGACCGATACACTAACTGTAAGTGATGAAAACTCACTAGGCTCTAAGGGAGCGTTCAGATAAACCCACCGTGTTAGCTGGATCAACCCAACTCTGCGGGATATTTTCCCTATTTACACCCACTTTAATCGGCTTAAATGTCTGACACGCCTCCTCGAGTTGCTAGGGGTAATTAACTAATTAACTAGCTACACAAGGAGGCGTGTCAGACAATGAACCTCGTTACACTGAATGTACTGTAGCGAGAATCCCCCGCGGAGTTGGATCGATCTAGCTGGTGCTATGTTTGAATCTGAACGCAGTGTAAGATGACTTATGAGACATTTGCAAGGCATATTGTGTAACTACATGTATTTGAGAACCTGTGGTGAAACCAAACCAACCTTCTATAGAGTAAATACATGTAATCCATGAGTAATGGGGACTCCGAGTATTTTACTGCTTTTAAACACTGTCAGCCTGATGAAGTTAACTATGTCATTTAATTAGTTGAAAGACATATGTGAAACAGACTTAGTTTGAAAATGTAAACATGTGCTTCAAACACAGCGGGTGAGAACCTAAGATTCCATTTATTGAATTTTTATTTAATTCTATTTTAGGCCAGGAAGATGTTTAGAACCAATAAAGTTCGAGGACGGTCCCTAGAAATAAAAGTAGAATTCAAGCCTCATGCAAAGACAAAGAAAGTGGGCTTTCAGATAAGATCAGGAGAAAAAGAAGAAACGATTGTTTGTTACGATCACTTTAAAGAGGCGGTGTACATTGACAGAGCTAAAAGTGGCATTATTCATAAGAAAATGAGTCTGGTAGACTCCGCTAATGTCGTCCTTCAAAATGGCACATTGAAACTGTGGATATTTCTAGACTGGTCCTCCGTTGAAGTCTTCGTGAATGACGGACGACAGGTGATCACGAATCTCATTTTTCCTCAGAACGATAGCAGTGATGAAGTAGACATATTCTGTTTAGGCCATGAAGCCGAGGTGGTGAGCCTGAAGATATACGAATTAAATACTACGTGGGAGAAATACTGGAACAACAACACATGGGGTGGGCTTACTGACAACTTGAAGAAAGTTCATATATTTAAGATGAACAGTATAAAAGCCCATTCTAATTTAACAGAAGTCAGTGACAGTAACTACTTGTGGATTTTCATAAGCGTATTAATTGTCTGTTACGGGCTTTTGCTAAACCTGCTATGCAGATCATTTTCCAGATATTTCTGATGAAATAAAACAATGCAGGTAGTGTATCATAATAAAACAGACTGTGTCATGGATGTTCTTAAAGGCCAAAGTGACGGAGAAAAGCGTTTCAAAATCGGAAACTAAGTTGCGTTTTCAAACGGTTCAAATAACTTCTTTCGCCATTGAGAGCAAACAGTGGTTATACACCGATGTTGTCGCCTGGCGGGACGGTTGAGGTGGGCGATCGAGGTCACCCTGACGATGGGCTAATACCTTCAATGGATCGACGTCGGCCCAACTTTGGGCCCCTGGGGTTGTACTAGCTAGCATAATTTATTGCGTGCAAGCCTTTTTATTAACCTGTTAGTTAAAACTAGTCGACTGTATGTTATATATAATAACCCCTGGAATCTCTTTCTCTACTTGTGACCGTAGTAAACTTCGTGAAAAGTTTATCTTTGTTTTTCTGCAGTATTATGGGGTAATAACAATTTTTGTAAGTATAACGCTCTACGGATTGAAAGAAACTTTATCATAATTCTTAAAGAAATATTTCACTAGATTTATGATTTGATTTTCCTTTTTTTCGGGTCAATTTGTAACGTTTTTATTTTAATAAGTTAAAACTCGCACAAATATAAATAATTGTAGCAAGTCACTCTAGTTTTAGCTTAAATCAATAGTTAAACCTGCTGGTAGGTGATTTACTTGAGTGCCCATGCGTATCTAAAAACATTGATTCCATATGAAATATGTATTTTAATGTATTAAATTTGGGATCATTGTATAGTTATAAGTAATTAACTTGTAAATAGTGTGAACGGTAAATCTTTCTTTTTTCCCGAAATTATCAACAATTATGGAATGATTTTGGAGGTTGAAGAAATTGGCAGAGAAAAGGCAATAACATGAGGTAGCACTGTCTAACTTTTTACCTTCATAGAAAATGTTCACAAAGTTTGTCACATTTATAATTAGAAAACCACTTAGAGAGTGTAGACCTCTGCCAAGGAAGATCAACTCTCATTCATATCTATTAATTAGTTAGTTCAATTCCCATTGTAATTAATTGATGATTCATTAATTCAGTTCTCATTTTTAATCAATCAATCAATTAATTAATTAATCATCACCAAAATCTAGCCCATTTCTGATCTATCTTGAAAATTTTATGAAAATCTCAACTCTTAATATGCCACGTGAGTAACTTTGCAATTTGTAACAAAAGAGTATTTTTACTACTACATACTGTATATTATCCACCACACTGATAAAACCTTTTTAAAACATCTTTATCCTCCCATCCGTATGACCCGGGCGCTGTGAGGATGGCTTAGCTAGGGCAAATGTACACTAAAAACAACTTATTTCATTCACAGTTAAGTTTTTTATTGTGATCTTTGAAGTGTTCCTAGAAAGACTCCATCAACATTTCAAATTAGCATTAAATATTTTTCTTTCTAAGAAACTGAATCTGAATTGAGTGAAGTGCCGCCAGCTTTCTCGCAAATAAACCCCAATTCATTAGAGCAGTAGAAGTCATCCCAGTAGTAGGAAAATTTCGTAAATAGATTAAGACAATGCTGGGTCACGGGATTATCTGGCTGTCCAGGATACCACCTTGTGTAGCTGATGATAGAACGACTGGTAGATTGCCACTCCCATCGTCCTCTGTGGACCATTAAACCACTAGTCCAGTAACCAAGCAGTTGAGAAGAGGCTGTAAAATAAAGATCACAGGTTATTCTTTGTTTCACCGGATACTTCGGTCTTGTAATTGTGTTTTTTTAGTACGAACTGCTATCCACCATTAATCCAGTAGTTGGATTGTAAGGATTTTGAACTTTGAACAAATAGTCGTTTGAATAATGTGTTCTGAACATACAAACCGAAAGAAATGTCTTTTAAACCACTACTGGATTTTATTCAATTCTAAAGATCTCGTGTTTTCGTGTTGACCTTTTACTTTTTTAAGGCTTCTAGGCTTTCTTTTTCATATGTAAATTAATTTTTGCATGAAAATATGTCGACACGTAGTGATTTCCGAAGAGTTAAATTTCGCAAAAATCAACCATGATTCAATAAAACTTTTTCAGCACTACTGTATTTGATGTGGCTAACTCAGAATGCATGTACCATGTACTTTAAGATGACTCCAGCCAAAAGCCCAATTCTTAGACCCGCTTTGAGACCCACATACATCTACAATATAAAGGTAAGAGTCCATTCACAACCAGTTGAGCCCCAGACTAACTAGAAATCATGTGCCTTGGTGTGTTTGCTGGGACGACGCGTGTGAGGTGATCATTGAGCGTCAAATTTGATTCACGGACAAGTTAGTCCCCGGCTCAGGGTTGTGAATGCTCCCTAGAAGTGCCTCTTACCTGACATGGACAGGATCTGGTTGTAGATGAAGTTGTCTTCTGCATAGGTTTCTATGGCAACAAGATCAGCACCCAATGTCCGGCATTCCCGTCTCGCTGCAGGCCATGACTTCTTAATCGTGCCAAAGAAATAGCATTTCGTACCAAACTGTATAAATCTGGAGTCACAGCTTCGACCGCCTAGAAACAAAAGACAAGAGACAGTGAAAGAAGCTGAATTTACAAGAAAAATTAAATTGAAAAACCAGTGAAATAATTAATATTATTTTTGAATTACTGCTTTAAAACCTGCTTTTCCAAAAGGCAAATAGATAAAAAAAAAAAAGTAAGAAGCATCGCAAAAATGCTGGTGCCCTACTACTTCTGAACCTAAACCGGTATCTTCGTCAGTTTAAAGTGATAATTTTATATTTTTCTTACCTCTCACACTTTGCGCAGCCAAAATCAGACCTACAATCAACAGCAAAACGTAATTCCCAGGCATCATATCTTTCTCCAGTAAACCCAAAACAGCCTGATTCTTGGTTTAATTCTTACGTTATTGACAAGTGTCTTTGGCGAGTCTGTTGCAAGTGGATTGCTTTGAGTCAGTTTATAAGCGGTACCGGGGATATGTGTTCAAGTATGATTGGCTACAAATATAGAATGACATACAAGTTGTTGACTTTGGAATAGAAATTTCTTAGATATCTGTAGCAATCTATCCCATTTCTTGATATACTTGGAAATTTTGTGAGAGATTGCCATCTAGGAATCAAATACCATTTGTTAAAGTTACTTGAATTATCATAGTTCAAGTGTCAGGTTAGGTAGTTATTGTAAAAGTAACCATCCATATCTCCCATTGTACTGTAGAAATAAATGCATTTATATCATAACGACTCATCTTACTTGATGAAATACCTAAGTCGAGTTTTAGGTGATCACGGCAGCCTTCTTTGCATTTTCCTTCTCTTTGGCAGTTTTTCTTCAAACTCAAATAAAATGCCCTATTACAGGGTGGCTAATGTAGGACAAGTGGGGGTGCCATGGCTCAAGAATTTCATGTCTTAACGTGGAGACCGAGAGTTTAGAACGCGTCCTGAAAGCTGTCACTTAGGGTGCATTCCCATAGATTTTAGATCGATCTATCTCCATGGGGAGTCTCAATAGATTACTGTTAGATAATCCGGCTTAAATGTCCGTCCCGCCTACTACAACCTGTAAGGGGGTAATTAACTTCCATGCGAGGTCGGCTGACTGCAATTTAGCGTGAACCCCCAGGGAGTTAGGTCGATCTTGTAAGATCGATCTAAATCTCTGGAAATGCCCTCTTAGACCCCATTCCCATACATTTTAGATAGATCTATCCCTGTGGGGAGTCTCTAGATTACTGTCAGCTTAGCCGGCTTAAGCGTCTATCCCGCCAACTAAAAGCTGTAAGGGGGTAATTAACTATGGTGCGCGTTCGGCTGACTGCAATTTAGCGTGAAATTCCAGGGAGTTAGGTCGATCTAAATCTCTGGGAATGCACCCTTACATTAATCTGCATAACCGGAGCCAGTGTAGCCAAATGGGGGTAGGTGCTGGTGATTTTGGAAAGCTCATGATCGCAGTTTTTTATAGTATCAGTATAATTTATCTTATAATTTATAATATAATTGATATATTTATTGTGTTTATATTGATCAGTCACTTATATTCCCTTCTCCGGATTTAAGAGCAGTACATGTGATGTTATTCAACTATATACTCTAGATAATTCTGTCACTGTCCGGACTGAACTTTGTTTCTGCTGTAATTTTTGGGACACCTAAATCTAAACAGAGAAGCCACTTTTAAAGTACTCGAGGTTTCCTGGTTTTTAAAAGATTTATCGTCAATTTTTCTGAAATTCTGCAGCAATACCTTCTCCAATGTTCTTCCGAGATAAAGGCATAGACGTAGGATTCATGGGAAATCCTGCCGAAATTTCTGAAGCTGATTTGGTTTTTTCATCCAGTCACCCCCTTTTTTATGCGTAATTGATTTCTATAAAATCTTGGTCACGTCATACTTTCGCATTCTTATCAATCATTCTGATTTTTGTTTCGATTACCTGGTTAATTAAAGTAAAAAAGTAAAATCTCATTTAAGAGATTAAACTGGTCAAGTATCAATCAACCTATATATTGCGTTTGTTACTTATGTCTTTTATGGCTCCCGCACTACTCCGGATGCTGGTGATATAAAGTTATCGAGTAATTTATCGGTTTTTGTCGTGCTCTTTTACCTGTGGGATTTGCGCCAAGCCACACATACGACCGTAGTTATTAATCGCTTTTTTCTTTTTCCCCAAACCAGGTTAAATAATTCATGAAAGAAATATAAAAACGTCACAATATGGTGATCGATAATCTGGGACAAAAAACTTATTGATTTTGAATAATGATTGTTTGCAAAGGTAGGCTACTGGTACGCTTACGGTCACAATACCCTGTAGTGCGCGCGCACCTGTCTATGCCCTGGATTACGATACAATAGGTGTTTACGGGGCGAAACAGGATGGTCTAGAATTTACTCCTGCCCCTAGCTGGCTTAATATGACAAGATGGCAAGAAGACGGGTCTCCTCCCTGATTACAGCGTCTGTGTTCGTAGCGGTGGTGTTGGCTGGGGTCGCGGAGATAGACGGAACCTTCTATGACAGAGGCTGTAAGTAAATGATGTCTTTTACTAGATTTATGTGATTTCTAGGGATGTCACTTTTTTTTAATAAAATGCGGTACTGGAGCGGATGGAATAGGGCTGACAAGTTGAATTTTCATTCAGCAATAAAGACACATGGAATCACTTTATTGATATCTTGTTTAGAAGCAGCCGTCAGGGTAGTGTCTTAACAACTACACCTTTACTGAGATTTTAAATCAAGCAGTACAAGCGAGTATAAGAGTTTAAGCGAAAAAGGCATGATGATCGCTGAAGCAGATCCTTGTTATAAATAACGACGCAATTGTAGGCCGAGTTTTAAAAAAGAGTTACAAAAGTATGGGTGAAAGAAAATCAGACGAAATACAATGAGCTACGACATACAGAGGGACTACTGCACATATTTCAGATTGGGATAGGCGCAATGGCTGTATAGCAAACATTTTAAAGAAAAACATTTGATGCAAAATCTGTTCTTATTTGTAGAGGGGAACCAGGAAGTAGATGTATAACTGAATGTCTCCTCTCCCTGGTACCTTAATTACGTTAAATAGGTCAATTTTCTCTGTCAATCTAAAGCAAGTTTTGATATTTACATGTAAATATGTCATGGTGAAAATATTAAAACTTAATTAGTTGTGATACATGTAGAACAATCCTATACAAACATACGCTTTGTATGTCGAAATGAGCCACACTGTATTAAAGTTGACCCGAAGAACGCCATTATGCGCAGCGTCTCGAATAAATTGGAAAAATAAATTGGAAAAGTTCTGATTGATGTTTAGGACGAAGCGATCAATACGCGATCAAAATTCCCGTTTTTTTTGTTTTTGTTTTCACGCCATGCACCTTCTTTCTCGTAATAAATTACTTTCCTTTTACCAGGGGCTGATGAATGAATGCTGTGACACTTTCTACTTATTGTCTGTATGAAATTAACTTCTTTAATAATCTAGAATTGAGAATAAAAGCATGCAGATAAAAATCAAGTATACGCAATAGAACACGGTATTTGTGAAAGATCCAAAATACAGACAACTTTTTATCGTTTTCAAAATTTCTCTTTCAAAGAAAAGTACCGAAGTAGATGTGTGTGTAATTTACGGCAAAACTGGTGAAATATTCACTCCGACTTTAACATATCATGCACGTAACAATACCACACCGCACACTGATCGAAACGGAACCTCATCAATAAGCATTTGTTTTCAAATGCGATAATGCCTTGAATTTATTAAAATATATGCCATAAGGGGACATTAAATGCGTTAAACAATGCTAAATAATGCTAGATAAGTGTATGGGTCTAAGATATATAATTGAAAATATATTTCAGGTAAATATGTCATGGTGAAAATATTAAAACTTGGGTATGGGTCTAAGATATATAATTGAAAATATATTTCAGGTGCGAGATCATATCCCGTCAGGTTGCCGAGCACCTCCCAGAAGGCATGTGTTGGACAAAAACTGGACATAAACTGCGCTGGCAGTGGCGGAGATATTATTCGCATCGACGCAGTGAATTTAAAGTCAAAATCATCTTGTCCCGCCTATTTCCGTCCTCCACAGAGGAGATGGCGGTGGCATTACTACCGTTCCAAGTACGAGGCCACGCCCAACGTGACGAACCTTGCAGCTGGCATCAGTTCTGGACGCTCATCTTGTTCCCTGATGCTGCAATCAGATGACTTACCTGTCCGGTGCTATGACAATCAGAGACACAACCAGTTTGAAGTTGTTTACGCATGCGTGCCCAGTAAGTACGATAATTTGGTTCTTTTTCATAGCTGGTGTTCAGGTATTTCTTCAATCGACCTTCGAGGACCTGAATCGTCACGTAGACGAGGTCAAATTACCATCAGTTTGTTAAACCCAAATGGGTATTTCATTTATCAAATAGCTCACACGTTGTGATTAAACAGTATAGCAAAGGCAAATTGAACCCAATTAAATTTTTTAATTCAAATTAAATCTTAAATTAAAATTAAAATTGTTTTTTTTTTCATTACGTCTGTCCCGTACTGTTCATTAATATATGAGGGTTGTTTTAAAAGTATTATCAAAATAATCTCACCAATACAGAATTTAGGAGGCATTTCGATATAGACATTTGGGGGGCGTCTCGATAGTCCGAAGGTTCATTCGTCCGAAGGTTCATTGGTCCGAAAAATGGTAACATTTTCATCGATTTTTTAATCAAGGGTTCATTGGTCCGAAGGTTCTATAGTGAATATTCGGACCAATGAACCTTCGGACTATTGAACCTTCGGACTATTGCTACGGACATTATAAAGCTGGTTTACCTGTAGTGTGTCAAACCTAGGGAAAACTGATTAAAATGACAACTGGGTGAACAATGATATTTCAGGGACAGCCATCGATGCCTGTTCCAATACCGCCCTGACTGTGCACAATGGGAGTGTCATCCTCACCTCCCCCCAGTACCCCCATCCCCAGGGGGACAGCCCAAAGACCTGCATATGTAGAATATCCTCAGAGGCCAGTCGCTGGACGGCTGTCCAAGCCTTCATCAAACACGTGGAATCGCCGGGCGACAGAGAGGACCGCTGTGTCACCTCCGACAGCCTGCTGCTTACCGAGCACGTTGACCCTACCCTGTACGGAGAACTCTCATCCTTGGCAACAACAACTACGTCTCCTTATGGCGAAGACGGAGACGACGATCATGATGATGATGATGATGACCATGATGACAATGACGAACATGATGATGACGACGACGACGATGACGATGATGATGATACCAGCGATGACGGCAGGCACTATCTGAGACGTAAAAGACACTCCAGTGGGAGACACGAACCCTTTCAAACCTCTTGGAATGTGTCCCTCACTTGCAAAAATTACACCAATTATTTTCTCAGCGAGTATGGCTACTACGTTGGTGTAGACTTTGTTACATTGACTTATACCAATAGAGGACAGAATGGACATCATAGTCGCTTCTGGCTTCGTTTTACTCCATTAACTTTTATCGGTAGGTATTTGTTCGGTGATCGAAAATATAAAGGAATGAAGCGCTTACAAGAAATCGACTGATGTTAAATATGCCATGCATGGGTTGTTGAAATCATAAAATAATATACACTTTATCAAATTCCTAAACTCAAAGTTATGACTTTTAAATGTTTAGTGTGTGTTGTTATAATTGTTTCAATGTTATTCTCATTTTAGGTCATGCAACGCAATTGAGCGTAAATTGCCGTAATATCAAGGAAGGGCTATCAGCAACTCTATCCACCACCACTCCTTCACACATCCCTACCAACCCAACCACTACAACCACTACTACACCTACAACAACCAACACACCTTCAACCACCACCACTAAACCGACAACAACCACAACTATACCTACAACAACCACTACACCTACAATCACCACTACACCTACAACCACCATAACACCTACAACCACCACAACACCTACAACCACCACCACTACACCTACAACCACCACTACACCTACAACAACCACAACACCTACAACCACCACTACACCTACAACCACCACCACTACACTTACAACAACCACTACTACACCTACAACCACCACTACACCTACAACAACCACCACTACACCTACAACAACCACTACTACACCTACAACAACCACTACTACACCTACAACAACCACTACTACACCTACAACCACTACTACACCTACAACAACCACTAAACCTACAACTACCACTAAACCTACAACCACCACTACACCTACAACAACCAACACACCTTCAACCACCACCACTAAACTGACAACAACCACAACTACACCTACAACCACTACACCTACAACCACCACTACACCTACAACCACCACAACACCTACAACCACTACTACACCTACAACCACCACAACACCTACAACAACCACACCTACAACAACCACCACTACAATTACAACAACCACTACACCTACAACCACCACTACACCTACAACAACCACCACTACACCTACAACAACCACTACTACACCTACAACAACCACCACTACACCTACAACAACCACTACTACACCTACAACCACTACACCTACAACAACCACTACACCTACAACTACCACTAAACCTACAACCACCACTACACCTACAACAACCACTATTACAACAACCACTACTACACCTACAACAACCACTCAACCAACAACAACCACCACTACTCCTACAACAACCACTACACCTACAACCACTACACCTACAACAACAACCACTAAACCAACTTCAACCACCACTCCCATACCAATATTACCTACATTCACTTATACAACTGAAAACTCCAACATACCAGTTAAAACAACAACATCAAAAACTTCTTCAACAGAACTTAAACCATTCGAAACCAAGACAACCAAGAGTTTAAAGACTACAAATCCCATCAAGAAATCCACAACCCCAATAAAGCCAACCTGGAAACAACCACAAGGCACCAAAACTGCAACCCAGCCTACCACTTCAACTGAAAGTAATGGAATTGGTATCTTTGAGTGGAAAAAGCAGATGGAGACAATGCCACGGGAGCAGAGATTAACTTCTGGTGATTAGATTTACATAGCATTTTGGTTTTCAGATACCAAATTAAAAAAATTATGGAACATGCTGTGTACAACCAATATGAAAAACTTTTTAAAAAGCAAGCTTACAACATGTGGGATACAATTTTAATATATATAATTTTTGTTTAATTTCAGGTGCAATAATTGGCACTTGTGTGGTTTTTGTGATTCTCATCCTGGTGGGAGTGGTTATCTTTCTGGCAAGAAGGTACTGAGTCTTTCACTGTTACACTAAGAAAGTTAAAATTAAGAAATGCCAAGTTCTGCAATGCTGCAACTGAAGTAGAATGCTGGGGGGTGGTTGAAATGATCACAATTTTAAAGCGCTTTCCATTCTGTCATAATAATCAAAGGGTTTGGAATGTTTGTTGTTGAGCTGATAGTGTTCACCTTGATTTGTTCCAGGGGATGCCTTCATAAACAAGTTGATCCCGTGAAAAATGGAGGCACAGTTATGTACTTTAATGCAACCAGTGGAGCAGTGAAAATGCAAAATCAGACAAAAAAGCAGGCTGAAGCTGCAACAATGAATAATCTACAGTCAAGGAAGGAAAAAATTCAAAATCAGAAAAACCACCAAGCAGAAGCTGCCAGAAATGGGCGTCATCAATCTTTTGGGTCCATGCCAAGGGCATACAACAATACACTATATGGGGTTGTTGGGAACCAGTGGACAACCATTGAGGGGAACACATTCAAAACACCCAAGGGGCACACCCTAGTACATAAGGAGCCAATCTATGAGACAATTAAACCTCGAAACATTCCTAACGTCACCGGCAACTTAAAGAGCAGCTTGCCAAAAGAGAGCTTGCAAACCTATGTTCATTATCCATGTGATAAAGTAGACAACCTAAAGACTGTCAAATATTGAGGGCCAGGACATTGACTGGATGAGCCAGAATGCCTGTTTTACAGGAATCATTTGAGACAGCCCAATGTCTTGTGACTTAATGTAAAATCAAGGGAAAATTTCACTGGATTTGGGGAAGAGCGAGTCAGAAGTAATGGCAGACTAGGAATGCACTGTGGCAACATGTAAAAGCTGTAGCTGACAGAATTTGGATTATTTTCTGGAAATTTTTCTTGAGTTCTGTAGAATTACAGTCTGTCTCACAACAGTATAAATTCAAAATGTATTGTGTTTAAGTTTTACACTCCTTTCTTAGCCAATATTCACTTATCAAAAAGTGAGCCCTGTCTCACTCCAGCATATGATAGCACTCCATGCTTATAACCCTATGTGGGACAGTTTTCACTCAGATTACTTGTTTAATCATCAATTATAAATACTTTTAAGGGCTTTCATAATATCTGACAGCTTCAATTGTAAATAATGCTCAATATGAATATTACTTTTGAATTATTTTATATGATGCAATATTTTAAACTATAAATGGACTTGAATTGCTTTTTGCAGGTATATGGTTGCCAGTGATGAATCCTATTTTTTTATACAAAAAACGTTGTAAGTTTATCATACTATATTATAATAAACTAAATAAATTAAACAATATATATATATAAACAAATATAACCTTTATTAATTCTTTTTATAACTTACTTAATGCACATTGAAAGTTTTGTTAGAAGAAACACACTTCTTTTATTATTCAAAACAATTAGATTAAAAAGCTGTAAGCAAAAAAACATAACCTTTAAATAATCTTATTTGAAATGAACTGTTCTGGACATCAATGTATCTTCTATTAAAAATGTCATATGCTCAAATCTACAAAACTATAAAAATACATATGAAAATTATTTCTCATGCTTTCTATTTAAAACTTCCGTTTAATCAACTAATGATTAAAAAGTTATATGTTAATAATTAAAAAACCTTTTTATGGGAGTTAAATATGCTACTGTGACATTTCATTTTGTCTTGGGTAAGTATAAAGTAAATACACAATTTTATATAATTGCATTTATATAATTGAAACTCTTGTCATGAAATTCTACCAATGTTCTAACAAAAAATTTAAAGAGTAAAAAGGTGCTACATTTAATATCTGCTCACATTCAGAGTGTTTCAAAATTTACATTAAAAGCATGACCTTTGGTTGAAGAAAAAATTTGATAACAATTATACAAAGATAATCTCTCAGGTGCAAAAATTCAATAAAAAGAACATTATTTACTCTAGTTCCAATTATCCAATGTATTAATAATTATAATATCATCCATACTCTAGGAGAGCAGAAATTATTTACAGTTTATCAGTGCACTGGTGAAACCATGTGTAGCACTTTAGAACAACTGTTGTCATTATAATAGTTATGATGTCTGCTCAGATATTTTAGTGAAGTGGTATCTTAAGCACCCTTATAAACTTCAAGCACTATTATGCTGCAACTAATGTTATTTTCTCATCAAACACAAAAATATATGTCCACTTCTCATTTGAAAAAAATCTCATTTTTAAAAATATTCCTGACATTTGTTGCACATTCCGCATGAGGCAGGGCTGATAGACATTTTCATTCACTGAAAATTATTCCTGTAGTCCTTTTTTTCTTTAGTATTGCATACTTAATTGCATCTTCTGAAAAAGAAAAAGAAAATTTTGACTGAAAACTTCTGAAGGTCAATTGTCAACAAAAATCAGCTCCTCTATTATTAAATGGGAGAAAAAATAACCTAAGCTCACAAAAAAAGGATACATAAGCCATAAGTAATTTGTAACTTCAACTTTAAAGTTAATACATATGTATAACAAGACAGTTGGACACACATAGTCTGAGATGAAAGCTGAAACCTTGGCTGGCTGTTATAGTAGCTCAGCTGAGATCTCACAGTGTGTGCTGGCCTTTCACACCTTAGGGACCATTCCCAGTCCCTATTGTACTAACTGTGGATCGATCTATCTCTGAGGGGATTCTATCTAAATTGCAATTAACTTAAGTGGCTTAGATGTCTGTCATGCCTACTGCAGCTGCTAGGGTGTAATCAATTATCGTTTATCAGCTTCAGTAGGCGTGCCAGACATCTAAGCTACTTAAGCTGAAAGCAATTTAGCAAGAAACCCCTTGGAGTTGGATCAATCTTGTTAGATCGATCTGGGTATGGGAACCCAGCCTAACTTACTGGAATGTGGCAAGAGATAGGAGTTGTCTAGGCTGTCCCTGGGTCAGAAAGACCAGCCTCTATCCGGACCTCTGGCTCACTGTCCGTAACAGGCTCACCCCCAACATTGCCACCACCAACAGCTGTTGCTACTGGAGTAACATAACCTGGAGATAATAATACTGTTATAGATATATACACGACTGAATGATCAAGACTGATATGCGTTTCAATTATCTATGTGTAAGTTTATCCTGATGTCTGAATGAACGACAGGAATAAGGTAGTATTGGTAAATCAATGTAATTACAAATAAATGGTAAGATATATAAAAGGGGGGGGGGAATACTATTTGCACTGTTCTACATGTTGGAAAACAATTACTGCCTTTTCCAAAATATCTAAAAGAATCAACACAAATATATTTTAACTATGATCCATGTCATATTTTTTCCGTTTGACCTGATGGTTGTATATTTTGTTAAGAAACTGAGTTTCCTCAAGACAAAAAATTAAATTGGATGCACACTTACCATCTTCGTCCCCAAAATTAAAGGTGTCCCCCTGCAATGTTGAAATTGTAGGCAAACGTAAGTGATATGGAGCAGTATTTGGCAAAATTTATTGTTAACAACAACTCTTTGGTTAAAAACGTGCAATTGTGCAGTGAAATGTTCTCACCAGCCATTGTTTAATTCAATATAATCAGACTGCAAAACTAGTTATATCAAGAAGAAAAAACTAAAACAGTATTTGACATGAGAGATCCTTCCATGATTCAAAAGCCTTGTTCTGCTATCATTCATATAAGGAAAGTGAACAGGTACGGCACATTAAAACTACCCACTGATCTTGAACTAAAGTCAAAGAAATGGACAGAAGAAGAGGGGACACGCATGCACTGAAGAGCTATCCATCTAAGCTGAGGGAAAAAAAGCTCAAGACAAGGCTATGAAATAATGGTATAAGAAATTTATTTCCAAAATTTTCCTACATATAAAAATGATTACTTGTGCTCTGATTTCAAAGTAAATATTGATATGTTATCCTAAAAAAAAAAAACATTTTGTAATTTGTGAGATAGAAGAAAATTTACATCTAGCAACCATGCTGCTATTTTTCCTCCTCTAAACACTATTTCTCAACTTTTTACCTAGGTAGCTTTTATCCTTCATTACACATAAATTACCAAGGATTTCTTTACACAAATGAATGTCACATTGGAATGTTTTAATACTTGTTAAAATGTTTTAAAAACTTAATAACTGAAAACAATGTTAAAAGTTCAAAGTATTAAATTAAATGTGAAAAATAATTCAATTAAAGTCCTTCAGGTCATATAAACGTAACAGAAAACTAGGAAGACATGATCTATAGAGAATAATCTGGCCAGTATACTATGCAAACCAAGGTCCTCAAAGGAAAAACAGCTAAATGAGAAGTCCAAAATATGTATGTAAAAGAAAAGACAAAAGGATGAAGCAAATAAAACTTGCTTAACAGGTGTCCCAAAATCTACATCGACATACTTTCGTGTCCTATGTACTGAACATATAAAGAACAATATACAGCAGCAACAGCAAATTAGTTCTCAAACATGGTTACAGTAATGTAAATTGTATCTTTTTGGATTTGAGCATTGGGATTTCTATTGCACACACTAGAATTTCTTAGCAAAAGCCACTCTTTCTATTTCAGAAAAAAAATCTGATATTGCTGGAAAAGCAGGAAAAGCTAGTGCAGGAATTGTCTTAGGATACAGCAACACTCATTAATTTGCCACAAAAACTGCCAAGAATGTCAATATGAATTATAACACTGAGTAAGCGTTCACACAGGGATATATCATTATGCTGAACATTAAACACAAAAATATGGACTGTACAGTATTTTTATCATGCATGTGCATAGCTTTAGCATTTAATACTGGACCTGATGATTAAACGCCTTATTATATTATAAACAATTATTTCATTTTAGACAGAAACACATACTTCTGTCTATAAACAAGCACTGGGTATCAAAAGTACAAAAGCAATGTCATAAAAAAGAACGCCATTAAGCTTTATGGACATTGGATTCTAAAATAAGCAAGTCTTTTTACAGTTTTTGTCCAAGCAGTTTTTTTTTTTTCAAGAAAAAGAGTCAGCTGCACAGATGTACAGTTCTGCTTAGCAGTCACCCTAACGTGGTACCTGTACTTCACTGGCGCGGAATGTCTCGTTCCTGTGAAGTGTCTCAGATAATGGCGCTACGGGCTGGTCGTCCCTCTCCTCATAAAACATGTATGATCTGGATGGGTCCCTGGTGGTGTGCATTGAGTAAGAGGGCGCCACGCTGTGCTGGTCAAAGAGAGGCTTTCCATTGGTGATATGCATGGGATTATCATACACGTGGTTGTAGGGGTCCATAGGTGACTTGTACTTCCGCCTCTTGTCTGCTCGTCTGATGAAAGAGGAGAGAGGAAAACTTTGTCAAAATATATCTACTTATATTTTATCATTTTTATGAACTAAAGAAAATTCAAGTACTTATTTGTAGAGTCCTAAATAGAGGGCTTCTGCATTTTTAATCATGATAGATAATTAAGAATACAAACACAAATGCACACACACAAACACACAAACACACACACACACTTAAACATTAACACTACAATGCGAAGGCAAAATTTAATGCCTATTAATTTAATCCCTCACCTGGCACACCAGCATATCAACATCAGCAACAAGATGATGAAGATGAAGAGAATGACTCCTCCTATAGAAAAGCCCACAATATAATCCCACTCATGGCTGTTGGTGATGGCTGAAAGAGAGAAGGTTATCATAAACTGGATGTTTCAAAGATGGCTATGTCTTATATATTAACAAAAAATAAAATAGATGACTTGTTCAGATAAATAAGATCAATTGTATTTTTTCAGTGGATAAAAATTAAAACTGGTGAGAGTACATCTTCAGAAAGTACTTTCAATTTATGCCGTTTACCATGGAACCATTCCATGAACAACTTTTATCATGCAAATATTTTCTATAAATGATTTAGCATACATTTATCGTACAATATATCTCAAGGAAATGAAAAATAAAAAACATTACTTACGTAGGCGAACTGCACATGTGACACCTTCATAATATTCACGACAGACACAGGTTGGCATGGAATAAATATTGCCGCTCTTGGTGCATGTGGCATTGTTCAAACAATACCCTGTGTCACATATATCTAGAATAGAACATTTCATAATAACATCATGCATAAAATTAATGCTATACCACCAGGGTAATGACAGTAATAGCACTTATTAATCAACAGAAAACATAATGAAATATATAGTTTTAAAGTATTTTGCTGCATCTTGGTTGACAAGGCCAATATAAGGTTAAATGTAAAGGTACCCTCCAGCCTCAACACACTGTCAGTACACATGAACTTTGTCAGTCATCTCAATCTTCACCACTGTCTCACATAATAGACATAAAGTTTAATACATGCTTTTAATATGATTATGAGTTAATAAATAACAAACATAATTTGGGGTTGTAAGAAAAAAGTCTGAAGAAATGGCTCAATCAAGTTACAATCAGGGGTCTGGGACTGCTGAAGGTGGGAGACCGCCAAGAAAATGTAACAAACTTCCAATTAAAATTTTAAAAAACTATGAATAGACAAGGTCTATCCAGTGTTTCTCCTACCTGTACAGGTGACACCATCCCCTACAAAGCCAGTCTTACAACTACAGGTGAAGCTGTCCAGGGTGTTGGTACAGATACCGTGCTCAGCGTGGCAGTTGTTAGTGGCAGCACTATTACACTCATTGGTGGCTGAAAAGAAAAAGATTACTTTTAAACAGATTGAAATCTTGACTTACTGAAATGTGCAAAAAGTCGGGAAATTAACAATGCAAAATAATGTTTCATTAACAAAAATAAAGGAAGAGTGTCTGGACTACTTTTGGGCAATAGCATCCTTTCTCTCATAAGCATCAAATGGTCTAAATAAAGAACACAGTAGAAATATATTGGCTTCATTACTTTATGAACATTTCAGAAAATGCTGGGTTACAAAAGAAGAACAAAGTACAATGTAGCAAAATATTCAATTGTCCACCTTCATAACACCTTTCAAAAGAATCAAGAAAACAAAGTCCACGTGTGCTTACATTGACAGTCTGAGGCTCTGGTAGCCCCAGGGTTAGCCGTCCTGTACTGATCATTGTTGGCACTATCGAAACGGCATCCTTTACAAGATGTCTGCCATTGTTCATCCTGGTACGAATCTGTGGGGCAGGTCACACAGGAGGAGCCATTGATATAACTTCCTGCCTGGCAGTCTCCTAGACATGGGAAAGCAGACGACAGTATTAGCTTATTGTTCTGGTCCAGAATTATTGTGACAATGGAAATTATTCTGGTCCTGATTTACACCTCTACATAAAATCTTATTTAATTGAGCTAGTTGCATTAAACCAGACAGCAAGCCTAACATTAGTTATACTATTACAGAAATCATTCACATTAAACACGTCTATATAATAGTTAATTTGACTACACCAAAACAGAAATTGGAAATAGACTCAAATTTACACTACCTGCATGCTTAAACACACACACACACACACACACACACACACACACACACAGTCACATTCTACATGGAATTACCATAGATGCACTCAGAAGCTGCTGTGGCCCCCTCAGCAGCAGCAATGAGTCCATTGTGACAGGGCTGACATGTGGTGGAGGTGGCTTTATTTCTGAACTGGTTACGTGGACATATCTCACACTGGTTGACATTACTAGCACTAATCTGGTAACCACTGGGGCAGTCAGCTGGAATATAACACAGGAGTATAGCCATCAGTGTCATTACTAGCACTAATCTGATAACCACTGGGGCAGTCAGCTGGAATATAACACAGGAGTATAGCCATCAGTGACATTACTAGCACTAATCTGGTAACCACTGGGGCAGTCAGCTGGAATATAACACAGGAGTATAGCCATCAGTGGCATTACTAGCACTAATCTGGTAACCACTGGGGCAGTCAGCTGGAATATAACACAGGAGTATAGCCATCAGTGTCATTACTAGCACTAATCTGGTAACCACTGGGGCAGTCAGCTGGAATATAACACAGGAGTATAGCCATCAGTGGCATTACTAGCACTAATCTGGTAACCACTGGGGCAGTCAGCTGGAATATAACACAGGAGTATAGCCATCAGTGGCTGGCTTGGAGAATGGGGTTAACTTACAGCTTTATTTGTACCAGATATCATGTTTAAATTCTTTGTCATTTGCAAAGCAATACATGATGATAAGAATATAAATGGTCAGAGTAAATAACTATATTCATCGGTGGCTGGCTTGGAGAAATAGATCATTTTACTTCT
This sequence comes from Lingula anatina, assembly GCF_051362555.1. Lineage (NCBI taxonomy): Eukaryota > Metazoa > Brachiopoda > Lingulata > Lingulida > Lingulidae > Lingula > Lingula anatina. The sequence goes on from NC_141768.1 coordinate 47,638,314, forward strand.
TAACTTATACCAGATATCATGTTTAAATTCTTTGTTTTTTACAAGACAGCATGTAACGATAAGAATATGAATGCTAAGAGTTAATTCCCCTCAGTAGATGACCAGTGACTCTTACTTATGCAGCGGGAGATCTCCACTGTCCCTGTGTTCTCTGTGGTTTTGTTGGGTCCACATCCCATACAGGTCTCCCTCTTAGGATTAGGCTGGTAGGTGCCCACTGGGCAGGGCTCACACACAGATCTGTTGCTAGGCACACGCTGTTGACCCAAGGAACAATTACCTGTGGATGACATAGACATGTACACTGGATTGATCATGAACAGTATATGTGATTAAAATGTTGTAAAAAAATCATAGATGTTTTTCACTGGATTTGAGAAAAAATTTAATGGAAATGTATAATATAACATTATCAAATTAAAAAAGAAAATATTAAGTTATGAAGACAACATTTGATTTTTGAGGCTAACCATATCTGAGTTGGTATTATCCTTACACTGTTTGTTATGTTACCTTAATTCAAAAGATAAAAAGATAAAGATGATAATAAGCTATAAAAATCAGTGTTCTTAAAGTTCCTATCCTGGCAGTGAGTGAGTAAATTTCAATGAAACCTTACCCAGATTACAGCCCTCCACTGAGGTAGTTCCTGTCCCGGCAGTGAGGAACTGAATGGGACACATCTGGCAGCTGTCCTCCACTGTCTTGTTACGGTAATAACCTATGGCGCAGTCATCACACCTCTTCAGCTGGCTGTTATATTCCTGGCCACTAGGGCAGTCCACTGGAGAGACAGGAAACAACCTCAATATTTTACCAATTACAATACAGGAACTCTGCTGATATAAACATTATACACACACACATACACACACACACACATACGCCTTGAAAAGTACCTTCGTGAGGATGTGCTCTTTTTTTCAGCAGAATAACTGACCAATGCCTTCCAATGTTTAAAACAATTAAAAATTCAGTGTTTGTAAACCAAAGGTAATTTTACCTGCCCAATGTAGTATAAAGTGATAAAATGAATCCCAATCTATACATCTGAAAATTTTTTGAAAAGTGATTTGGGTTCTGAATATACATCCCAGTTATGGATTAAACTACAAATATATACAATCAAAAACACAGTATATAAAAAGTAAAGTAAAATATCTTTTCTAGCCAGGTCATAACCAATAAACATACAGTCACATCACTGTCCAAAATATCAACAACATTCAGTACAGCACTGTAGATACTACTTACAAATACAATCCTCCTCCTCATCAGCCCCTAGGATCAGAGTGGTCCTGCCAGGAGGACATGCTGTGCAGGCACCACCCATGAATGCAGTCTGGTTCTGGTACTGCCCTCTAGGACAGTGCATGCAGGTCTCTGTGTTGCTGTCTCTATAGAAACCTGGGTGGCACATCACTGGAAGAAAATAAATTGCAGGTTTTACTGACAGAAGCCAAACCAGCAGTAGAAAATCAATAGCCATTTTTATTTCAAATTGTTAAATAACTATTATTATTATTTTATGCAAACAAAAGACAAGAATTGCATGACAAAAATTGTAAAGGTAATCAATACACAAATATTTTCAAGCTTAAAGGTTATTTTCACAGTATTAAATGATCAGAGAAGCATCAATTAAATAATAAAAAGTAATCCCTACCAACAGAGCAGTTCACCGCAGCCACTGACCCCTGTCCAGTGGTGGTGTAGTTGTCTGGACAAGGGGTACAACTGGATGCCATGTACTCCACCTTGTATTTCCCCACTGGACACAACTGACAGGTGCCCCCTACATCCTCCTTGCCTGGTGGACAGCGTACTAAAAAGTGAACATGAATTAACACTATCAAAGGTATACTCCATGGTTTTGAAAATTCTCAAAATGCCATATTTTTGCCACCCACAACTTCATATAAAACCTTACATATATTTAAAACAATTTTACCCCTTTAAAAATTATTGTGGAAGGTTTTTGATGCTGATAGTTACATAGGAGTATATAGGAAGATGGTCGCTGGTTATAATGACTGGCCAAATCCCCCCTCCCCCATATAACTTACACAAGCACTGTGCTAGATCAGTGGAAGCCAGATTCTCTGTAGTCTTGTCTGTTGGGCACTGCTCACACTGTGTCTGCCATTTCTGTGGTTGGTAGTAGCCAATAGCACAGGCCACGCAGCTGTTGTTACTGACCTCTCTGTAGTAACCAGCACTGCAGTTAGCTGAAAACATATGGATTTTAGACATTACATACATACAGACTAATATTGACTTCAAAAGTGTTTTAACAAGTACTAGAGATATATTGTAATTTCAAATTGGACATTTTGGTGCCATTTGAATATATTTTTAATGTGATCTGAAAAGCTTAACATATAATTTTAAAAAATAATAGTTTATGGTTACTAAAATCCTGCATCTAAAAAGTACCTTATACTTCATGTACTTGATTAAATTAAGCATATGAAAAACCCTCTTAATTAGGACAATCCATTAAAAAACAGATCAAGTAAAATTCCCTGATGGTACATACCAACATTACATAAACCAGCACTGGTGGCATTAGTAGCAGCTGTTATGAAATCCACAGGACATAAAGTACATCTGTTAAATTTATAGTCTGGTCCAGCAGTGTTATCTTTGTAGTAACCCTGCTCACAGCCAACACAGTTCCCACTGCCATCCAGTTCTGAGCCAGACTCACAGTATTCTGAAGTAGACAGAAATTGAAGAATTTTAACAGATAGGCATACAAAACTGACTTAATAACATCCTACAGTGGACATTAAAATTTACTATTTTGAAATCCTTTCATCTGAAACAAAAATGACTACATTTTTTAGCTTTGACTGCCTGTTTAGCTCTACACAAAATGTCAAAAAAGTTTTGACTTTAAAATTTTGAAACCATAGGGCCCATTCCCAATGAAACTTAGGGCCCATTCCCAATGAAACTTAGGGCCCATTCCCAATGAAATTTAGGGCCCATTCCCAATGAAACTATCATTCTACGTAGATTGATCCAACTTGGCAGGACTTTTGTTGAATGCAATCAGATTAACTAAATGACACCATTTCTTGAACTCGTATAATCACCAGCTTTTTTGTATTCTACTTTAGGCCAAGAGGAGGCATGGTAATCTTTTAATCTGATTGCATTCAGCAAGAGTCCCCACGGAGTAAGATCCATCTACACAGCAGAGTTTTATTGAGATTGGTTCCACAGATGCCCATCCTTGTGTCTCCCCCACTCACTTGTACACTGGGCCTCATTAATGGCCCCCAGGGCAGTGGTGGTGTACCCTGGGTCACAACTCTCACACATGGTCTGCCACTTCTGGGGCTGGTACCGCCCCAGGGGACACAGGGTACAGTTGTTAGTCAGGGTGTCTCTGTAGGAACCCGCAGAGCAGTTCTCTGGAATACGCAGAAACATTAGGACTTAGTTCACACATGCTTACTGAAATAATATTTACGTGAAGTCTTTATTATGTCCATTGCAAGAGCAGCAAAAAGCTGTGATAAGTCCAAACCTACTTGCCCCAGTCCAAAAATAAAAATTTGAAAATAAATAAATTCTTTTGATTACAGCAAGCCACAAGTGTTTGCAGACAAGCATGATTTAAATTCTACTTGCCAAACCATAGAAATCATTTGTGCCTGGCATGTAACACCATGTCGAACCCCAAACCATATTGACTGAATTACCATCACAATAGATAACTCAATGCTATTGGCCATCTAATCTGAAAATAGTGTAAAAATCTCAAAGAAAACCAATGTAATTGTTACATAAAAAATCTAAAATATCAATGGTCTTTTTAAAACTTACTTATATTGCAAGCGCTAATATTTGGTCCTGCCAGTGTGTTAGTGATGAAGTCAATAGGACACATAGTACACTGGTTGAACTTATAAGAGGGGGCGGCATCATTATCCTTGTAGTAACCTTGGGGACAGGGTATACAGGACTTGGTGGCATTCAACTCATAACCATGAGGACAATATTCTGGAAGACAGAGATTAATAACATGACAAATAAAAGATATGAAACTGAATTAGTGTATTCTATAACTAACTTAAATTACTATGGAGAAAACTATGAAAAGAAAAGCTTCACACACAAGCACACACACACATGCATGCACGGACGCATGCACACACATACACACACACATACACACACAAGGCTTTTTTTTCAAGTTTCAAATGCAGTCAATTGTCTCTTTATAAATTGCACTTAATATTTTGTAATCTTAATAAAGACTCTTTGTCCTTATTTAAACCAAACAAGAACTGCACTTGTAATTACAGCTGATTCAGAAATAAAAGAGAAATCCACAAGCTCTGACTTGCAGACTGGGCAGAAATATATGTTTGCTCAAGAGCACTTTTACACCAATCCAAGTTGGACAACTACTCTCCCATAATTACAGTCCACACCACTTACTGAGACACTGTGCGATATCCGTGGATCCCGTCTGCAGGGTGGTCTCCTGGGCGCCACATGACCTACACAACGTCTGCCACCTGTCCGGCTGGTACTGACCAATATCACACACCTGGCACGAGTTGTTGGAGTTGATGAACGAACCTGCAGAACAGTTGGCTGGAAAGAAAAATAGATGAACATGATCAAAATGTGTAGGTATTTAAAAAAAATTAATATAATGATAGTAAAGCTGAGATCACATGTAAAAACTATTATTAGTGAATTTTTACAAAACCTGAAAAATGTCAAATGGTATATATCATAAATGCATTTCCCCAAAAGATAAAGAACATTTTTGTATGTAACTGCTCCCCAAATTTTTTTTTTTCAGTTGAGAGGCAGTAGCACATCTCTCTGTCTTGGGTGGTTCTAACTTTCATATAATGAGTTCATCCCCATATGTATTATAATAATAATAATAATAATAATAATAATAATAATAATAATAATAATAATAATAATAATAATAACAATAATAATAATAATACATGTAATGATAACTGGAAGTTCTACGTACCAATAGAGCATTCAGCTGATGAATTAGCGCGTTCCCCAGGTGTCACAAAGTTTACTGGACAGGCCGTGCACCTGTTGAACTCTTGGTTTGGCAGCGCTGTATTATCCTTGTAGTAACCTCTCTGGCATGGTACACAGTTGTCATTAGAGTCCAGCTCTTCTCCAGACGGGCAGTACTCTGGTGAAACCAAACATACATACATCAGATATGTTGTACTGAACATACTATTCTTTTGCATTTGTCAACTTGCTAATAGTCCCCTGTGACAACTGAATACATAAATTGATGATCACATGTGCTGGTATATGTACATGTATACTACATACTCTTTTTTTACTGAATGTATTCAATACAAGGAGATGCAAATTAAGTGGTAAAGTTTTATTATGTGCCAGCTAGAAGATACTGCTGAGTTAATTCAGTGATATCCACACAATAACCTCTGATATAAATTAAATCATACATAAAAAATAAGTTTTTTGCCAAGTTTACACAGGAACACAATGACCATACATAATCTTCAATGTGTATCTTACAACACGTGTACTTACTAAGGCACTGTGTCTCATTAATAGAGCCTGTTCCTGTGGTGGTTTCTCCAGACTGACACTGCAGACACTGTGCCTGCCACTTGTTGGGCTGGTATGCTCCTTTCAGACATGGTTCACAGGCATTGGCAGGCTTCAGGTAATAATATCCAGGATCACAAGCCACTAGAATAGACACAATGATACATATGGTATATCAGACTGATTTATCTTGACTGAAAAACAATTTCCAATTAGATTTTTCAAGTGTAATTTGCACTCCTGGAAGATACTGTGAACAAGTTAGACATTTCCCCAATTTATTATTGAAATGCACAACAGTTCTCATATAAATAACATGATATGGTTTTTTTATAGCTGAAAAAAAAAAATACTTGAAGAAAAAGCTAGTACAGAAAGCTCTCTGTGTTAGTTTTCCACCTGGTCACTAGGGGGCAGCATAAATCAAGAAAAACAGCATCCTGTGAAAAGACGTTACAACACAATCCTCTACTTACAGAAAGTACATATACTGGCATTGGTGGCAGCGGTGACTCCTATGTCTGTGACCACCCCAGGGGGGCAGGCTGTGCACCTGTTCAGTTCAAAGTCAGGACCCACCAGGTTGTCCTTGTAGAGACCACGCTCACATGGCCGACACGTGCCATCTGTCATAATCTCATGTCCAGAAGGACAGAATTCTGGAAGAAGGAGAATGGGACAAAAAATACAGAAATTCTTTTACAGCTGCAAAACATTCAATGACTCATTCATTTGGATAAGATATCACAGTTATTAATTAAACAATGAAGAAAAAGAGAAAAAGTAAAGTTTCTCCAATCTCACCTATAAAAGTCATGTTTGCAATACTATACTGTAGCAGAACTCAGCAAAAAGCCATCTCAAATCACAGGACAGTCTCCCAACCCACAAGAAAAACTAAAATGTTTAGTTCTAAAGTATCTCAACTAAATTATCATAATTTAATTATCAGAGCCAACCTTAGTCCCGACCACTCAGAGACTTACTTGTACATGCACTGGGACTTGTGTTGGCTTCATCCAGTGTGGTGTACATGGTACGGTTGATACACTGTAAACACTGTCTCTGGAGGGATTCTGGCTGATAGGTACCCCGGGGACACGGGTAGCACCCTGAACCATCCTCATATGATGCATAGCCTGCACTGCAATTGGCTGGAAATAAAGAGGGAATATTTGAAATAAAGTACCACATCAGCCTTTTAGGTTGAAAATTGTAATTTAAACAAACCTGCAATGGAATTATCCTGAAAGAATTGTCCAGTAATTTTATAAGACATATTGCCAAAAAAACTGTACAACATGCAACTTTTGTCTCCATCACTATACAAGTACCAAATCCTGTTACTTACAGATGGTACAGTTGTCCACAGATATGGAGGTGTCCTGCTCTGTCACCTTGTTGTTAGGACATGGGTCGCACATTCCGTAGTAGTTCCCGCTGGAGATATCTTTATAGGTACCAACTGGACATGCAACACAGGTGAAGTTCTGCACTTCATACCCTGATGGGCAGTAGTCTGTAAAATATTGTATTTAAATAGATAAACAATTGCTTTATCTTGTTAAATTCATCATTATCATATTGGTAATTCAAACATCTAAAATCACTGCATAATCTGTAAAATATAATAAATAAATAAATAAATAACAGAACACGGCCCACAGTTTCTGACATTCTTTACCATACAGTTGTCAAAAAAACAATCACTCATCCATTGATTTGGTTATGTATTCTTACATTTGCATTGAGACTGCATGGTGGATCCTATCTGATCTGTTCTCCAGTTTGCAGAGTCTCCACAGCTGATACAAGATGTCTGCCATTTCTCTGGCTGATAGAACCCGTTATCGCAGGCTGTACAAGTATTGGAGTCTATATAGGAGCCTGGCTGACAGTCAGCTGAAATATGGGCAACACCAAAGTATTATTATCTTTATAATCATAACACTTATCATTCTAGAACACACTGAATTGTCTTTCTACTTTTTCCAGACATGCTCTCATTAAATATGGAGAAACTTTTCACAAACGAAAGCCCTATTTTATAATAACAAAAAGGCAGAGCCTTTTCAACTGTAATCATTATTTTACAAATAATTTTACTTCCCAAAAGAACCTGTAAATGTTTCCTAATATCTGTTCAAACTCTTCCACATTGCCAGGTGTTATGATACTTACGGACTGTACACTCTGCCACAGTGATGCTACCATTGCCAGGTGTGATAAAGTTAGCTGGACACTCTGTACACCTGAGCTGGACTCCCTGCTGTCTGTAGTAACCACGTGGACAACTGACACACTGACCCTGGTCATCCAGCTCACTGCCACTGGGACAGTCATCTAGAAAAGACAAGTTTTGGTCACTCAGAGCTGTACAGGAAGCAGGACCAGTATGTGTCCATATACAATACAGTACAATGAAGTTTATTTCATGTCGGAAAGAATGAAAGTACAAATGTTAGCTGAGTAGCATTTCACCTACAGAATAACTTAAATAATGATACAATGTTTACAACTACTATTTACTGATACTAAAATACCTGATGTCTGATGCATAACTCATGTATCTTAATTTGTGTTCTGCATTTATGTTTTCTATTATTATTAATATTATAAAATTTATTAAAACAACAAAATTATCAAAATTTTATCATATGTTTCACAAGGACCCATGTAAGGTTTTTCAAGAGTATCAGCATTGCAGCTAAAATCTAGCTGTTCAGGGGTGGATCCAACGATATTTTTTGACAGTCTTCCAAATTATCTTTGTTAGTGCATCTTTCATTTTTGATCATCTTCCGAAAGAAAAAAAAACTTGATCGTCTTCTGGTAGACCTAGAAGACGAAGGCTTCCATCTGCCCCTGCCGTGTTGATAATATTTCCAATTAAAACTCATGATTGCTTAAAGAACCTGTCACACTGCAGTATTAAAAAACCTCTCAATAATCACTTTTAAATATCACTTATACTGACCGAAGCACATGGAAGAGTTATCGGCTCCTGGGTCCCTGGTCACCTTGTCTACTGGACATGGGTCACAGCTGAACTGACCAGTCTGCTCCTGGTAGTAACTGACCGGGCAAAGTCTGCAGGACCCACTGACTTTACTGAAGTAAGAGCCTGCTGGACATGATACTGAAAATATCAGGGTATATACTGTGTCAGTCATATTGAAGATATTTACTTAAGTAAAAGCCTGCTGGACATGATACTGAAAATATCAGGGTATATACTGTGTCAGTCATATTGAAGATATTTACTGAAGTAAAAGCCTGCTGGACATGATACTGAAAATATCAGGGTATATACTGTGTCAGTCATATTGAAGATATTTACTTAAGTAAAAGCCTGCTGGACATGATACTGAAAATATCAGGGTATATACTGTGTCAGTCATATTGAAGATATTTACTGAAGTAAAAGCCTGCTGGACATGATACTGAAAATATCAGGGTATATACTGTGTCAGTCATATTGAAGATATTTACTGAAGTAAAAGCCTGCTGGACATGATACTGAAAATATCAGGGTATATACTGTGTCAGTCATATTGAAGATATTTACTTAAGTAAAAGCCTGCTGGACATGATACTGAAAGTATCAGGGTATATACTGTGTCAGTCATATTGAAGATATTTACTGAAGTAAAAGCCTGCTGGACATGATACTGAAAATATCAGGGTATATACTGTGTCAGTCATATTGAAGATATTTACTGAAGTAAAAGCCTGCTGGACATGATACTGAAAATATCAGGGTATATAGCGTGTCAGTCATATTGAAGACACATAAGGAACATATACACTCAATTCCATACTTCATTTAATAGTTTATGAAAATATTTGTAGTGTTAACACACTGGAAAACATGCAACATATTTGTTCAAGTATTTTGTAATCAAAAAGTATAATATCACTTGTAATATGACTGAATTTTTTTCATTTTGTTGATAACTGTCTATCAATGGAGATGCAAAAAATCAATCATCATGTCTCCCTTTACCTGCGTTTTTTCCATTTTCCAATCAACATTTACACTTTTAAATGTAAATTTAAATTCATACTTTTAAGTTAAAACTGTTCCTTTTTCATTTTTTCAAACAACACCTATGCCTATCTGTGCTCAAAACAAAGTTCTTACTTTTACAGTCAGCCACAGAAGTGGACCCCGCGCCATCAGTGGTGCCCCCTCCTGGACACATCATACACGACGTCTGGCTGGTCATATTCTGGAACTGACCGACTGGACAGTCGTCACAGGTCTGGGTCAAGCTGTTGTAGTAGGTACCTTCAGCACAGTCCACGCAGCTTGTGCCCACTAGGGTCTGGCCGGGGCCGCAGGACGGCTCGGAGGTGATCACCGTCTGGTCAGGGAGGGTGACACTGCCTGCTATGTCATTCTAAAATAATACCAATGTTATAATGACACCAACTGACTAGGAACATTCAATACTACCAAACAATACGGTAATACATGTTTTTTTCTTGAGATATTTTTTAGGTATTTGAAACATACCATTCTTGCTTACATTCTTGCGAAAAAGTTTGTTTTAACTTTAAGTGTAAAATACTTAGGTTACTTAAGTGTACTTTAGTTTGGATGTCGTTTTCTCCTTGTCTGGAAGTCTGCAGAAAAATTTTACATAGATATCAATTCTGAAGAATTATATCAGACTAATGGATTCATAGTGTCATTTTGGAACAAAAATCAAAGCATGACTTACATTAAAGTTAAATCCATTTTGCTGCAGTGCATCCCGTAGGAGAATCTGCAATGGTGTCAACGTTTCATTTCCACCTGTGTCGTTCATCATCTCGGGTAAATCACCAACAGAAAAGGTAACATCAAACTCAGAAGTACTCTGACGTTTTCTCCTTCTTGCAGACGATCTCTGCATTACTGTGATGTTGTCTGCTGATAGTTTTCTAGAGCAGTCTGTGATGTAGCACCACAGATTGTTCCAGAGGTTGTTAAGAATTACAAAATGGCTTCTGATCAGGCCTTTGACGGCATCCTTGATGGCATTCGCTTGCTGTGTCGAGAGGGGGCCTGGCACTTGTATACGGAAACGTACATATACTCTCACTCTTTTTTGACTTTTTACTGCAAGAAAGAACAAAGAACAATTATACTTTTTTAAAAATGTTTTATCATGTCATTTAGCCAGATATTACATTATGATAACAAAATCACATACCAACTGTTTTTCACTTCCACAGATATAAATTGTCATTTCAATCAAAATGAAAATAAACAAACTGTTCCAAATTGCTAGACCTATTGCTAACTGTACTCCTAAACAGCATAAAACCAAACTAACTCTAGGAAACTTTTTCACTTACATGTACAGGAGGGTACGCGGAATGTGGCTGATGGCGTCCTGGCAGAGCCCCAGTATCCCAGAGGGCCACAGCTGAAGTATTCAGGAATACGTCTTGGTACGGCATAGTTGGGGTTACACTTCACTTTACACTGACGACACTGAGATCCTCCGTCACTGCACTCCCACACGCCATTCTTTATAGGAGCTGGTGTCTCACAATTACCACCTATAGAGTTAAAACATCACAGTTGTAATCAGGCTAGTCTGTGTGTGTCCAAGTGTATGTGTATGTGCATGTGTGTGTGTATGGGTGGTGGTGGTGGTGGTGGTGGTGGTGGTGGTGGGGGGGGGGGGTTGGAGTCTAGACATAGAAGTCATGTAGACATTGGACTATCAACTTATTCTGAATAAAATATGTATCAAAATATTGTAAAATAAAATACACATGTGTGCATGTGAATATCTGTATATGTAATCAAAAGAGATAACTAGTTATAACTTCATTTCAAAATTTGGTGTATACATTAATGCCCAATATTTCAAAGCCAGTGAACACGAGTAATGCTACCACTTACTTGTGATATCACTGCTGCAGATATAGTGGGCTTTACTGCTGCAGTTCTGGACTGTCACTTTGAACCCGTCACTCCTGCTGAGCGCCAGGCACATGCCTTCATTACCTGAGGTGGGCCTACATAACACAATATATATGAAATTACACAGCTGATTTATGTGAAGTAACTGCTGATGAAAACATCATTGCCTAACAGCATGTGTTATAATGAAAATATAAAAAACAAAACAAAACAAAAAAGCATTTGTCTGTAGACCATAAACATGTATGTTTAAAGAGCAAAATGAGTCAAGCTGATACACATTTTTTACTAATTAATATCTACATGTACAAAATAGGATGCATATTTCTTAAAATAAGACCACTTTATAATATCATACAGAGGTCTACTTACAGAGCCCCACCCAGCGCAGACGCCAGCTCTGACCCTGCCACAGTTACAGTGTTTCCTCCAGCGTCTTTAAAACTCATACCATCCCACTTGGCATCAAGCCAGTAGAAGTCCCCGGAAGCATTACGACTGGTGAGATGCTCCCGTAGTTTCTGCAGCAGCTGTGCCGAGGCAGGAGCCGTGTTCAGACCGTACTGCCTAGAACAACCTGAGTTAACGTCACTGTGAACAGCTGTGACAGTGGAGGCAGAGTAACAGATGCCATCATCAGATAAACCAGTACAGCCATCTGAAAAGTGTGGACAAGATAGTGTTATAACAATAGTGACATAATAATAATAATAATAATAATAATAATAATAATAATAATAATAATGAAAAAATTTAATACATAAGATTATTATACAAATATATGAATAAATAAGACTGAAAATAAGACAGAAATCTTGCCATTTGAACAAAAAATGTGTGGAATCACTTACATCTGACAAAAATCTTGAAACTGCAGAAAGCCACATTTCCTGCAAAATCTTCAACACGATACGTGACCTTGTGTCTGCCCCATGCCAAAGTTTGACCTTAAAGTAAAAAAGTGCCATGATCATAATTCATGTGCTCAATTTTCATGATGTTTGATGCTAACTTCCAATTGTTGAATGAAGGAAATTACCAGTCAAGTATGAAAATGCTGAATGTTCCAGTCACTGCCTTGCTCTGTTCTTACCTTTCATCATGCTTGGTGTGAGTGACTTGTATGCACCATTCACTATGGGGTCTGCCCACTCCGCGGATTTGGAGCGTGTAGAGGTCACCAAGTGCACGTCTGCTGGACAGGTTATCATGAGGGGAGTGACATCTAAAAATATACAGAATTTAATACCTTACATAATACCATACATATTTAAAGTGAAATATATTTATTTGTATATGTTATAAAATCTGAAAGCAGCAGCAGCTATGGATAAGGGATAAGTTACCTATAGTAATTAATATATTGTGAAAGTTTACATAAAATTTAGGGTACTGTCCAAAATAAAAAAATAAATAAAAATAAAAAAATAAAATAAAAAAATAAAAAAATGTTCCTAAGTGCACAACTTCTCAGACATATTTCAATTTGCTATCTAGTGAAGCTACCTGGCTGAGGGTCACAGGTTGGCCCCACAAACCCTGGGCGGCAGGGCGTGGTGCCCACGGTACTGCTCCCTGTCCTCACACAGCCTCTGTTCAGTCTGTAGTCTCCCCACAACAAGATGCGGTCATCGTTGAACCTGTCGGTGCCAATGCCAGGGATATCAGCCAGCGGGAAGACACGGTTGAACACAGTCAGTTTGCTCAGGTAGCCCTGGAATCCTTGCCCAACTACGGCGGCTCTTCTGTCCAGGTCATACTCGCCTCCAAGAACAAACCAGCCGCTGGCAAGGAACAAAATTTTTATCCTTAGATACAAATTCATCTATAATACTGAATTTAAGCTCTATGAAAATGTAAAGCAGAAAAATTCAGATAATCACTCATTTAAGTAAAATTAAAATACATCAAAATATTATCAACACAAATAACGCAATAATATTTCTTAATTCAAAATTGTTGAGAAAATCAGCCATTCAAGTTCATGTAGAATAGAAATCTGACATGTAGAACCTTATTTTGAAACAATACAAACAATAAAACTCTAGGTAACAGTAAACTCACAAGGGTGGCAGTGTGAGACCGAGGGCGTAGGTCATATTCCTGATGACCACCACACTGTCCACAGTGACAATAAGTCCAGTACTAGAGGACCATGTGAACACCACTTCATGCCAGTTAGCATCATTAACATCAATCTGGAAGTACACAGTGATTACTCATATATAATGTAGATATTTCACATGCAAGTTTCACCAACCAAAAACATTTCATGGTATTTTGAAGACAATAAACAGTTACAAGTGAACAACGTCTTTCAATAAAGAGTGCACTGAAACTCACACATTGTTATCATTTTGAAGGAATACGCCGCTACTAAAAAGATATCATGGTTCTTCTGCACAAGTTATCTTAAAATTTCCATCATCCACTCTGTGTCTCAATTAAAGATTTAACCACTCAAAAGTCTAAAAAAACTGTTATATAATACTGCACTGAGTAATTATCGCAGATGGATTTCACCAAGTTTTACAGTGAACTTCTTCACCATTCTCACCTGTACCACTGGGTTATTTCTCATACAGTGTTTGACTCCAGTGAAGGAGACGCAGACACCTTCCTCATCAAATGTGATCACCTCAGTGAGAGAATTCAGATTATACTGGACTCTGGAATTAATAAATAGTATTAAAATATCAGCACTGGTGAGGAAACAATAAAACTTGAGTGTAAAGGTACGGTCAAATCATGAAACAGTCGTTAGACTTACAACCCAAAATACTTTAGACTGGATGTAAAAATATGTACAGTTTAAACATATCACTTGCAAAACACTCAAGAATATATAAAAAAGGGTGATGATAATGTCTCTTCTTTCATCAGTGTACAGAAATCTAAAAATTGAAAATTTACATATGAAGCAGGTGTAGATTCTCAATAACACATATAAACCTCTTTAGATGATTTCCCTTTGCTATATACATTGTATATTTTAGTTATGCTATTTAAAACGATATGGTGGCATTTGGTCAGGTTTAGTGGGAAAGAGCTGACTTCACATGGAACTTTACTATCACTGACAATCAAGACTTACGTGGAGGCAAACATGCTGACAAAGGTTCCTGTGCCATTTTCTTCAGCAAACCTCACGTCAAATTTAAAGGTGAAGCCACTGCCTCCCAGCACAAATGGATTGGCCAGCCAGGCCAGGCCAGACTTGGTGGGGGAGTAACAGTTGATGTCAAAATCCGAGTCCACATCTGAAATGAAAATTAACTTAAATTTTAGGGATTGTTGCCAGATTGAAAAGGTAATCACACATATTTGGCCTTACTCAAAACCACTTTAAGAATTCATTAAAATTCCTCCCTTTTTTTGGCACCAACAAAGTGTCTGACCCACGGACATTATCATAACTGTCCTGTGCAAAGCCAGAACACTGTAAATATATTTTACTTGAATTAAAATACATCGCAATATACAATTGTTATTAGGTTGTTATATCCAAGACGATATTAATGAATGACTGCTGATTTCATTAAATTATCCAATTCAGTTCTAGAGTATCACATCAGAAAACAAGACATTATTAAAATAAAAGAGCACAAAATTACAACATGATTTATTTTCCACCTACCTTTGTCACAGTCCTCCCCCAGTTTCCCCAGTGGACAGACACACAGATGAGCGTTAATACCATCCACACAGGTAGCGTTCACACCTGGACATGTCCCTGGCTGACAGTCATTGATATTGTCTTCACACTTCTCACCTGTATAACCTGCAAAGAACAAAGGATGTGGAAGTAAGATCTAAGGCAAAGTAGGCCTAAGTATGGTAAAACCTTTACAAAAGTTTGAGAGGTGAACACTGACCTGATTATAAGGACAAAGTAAAATGACTTCAATATGTGGTTATTATGATTTATATCATAAATCTGTGTTGAAAACCTTTATCCTGGAGCTTAGCTGGTTATAATTACTTTACTTCAAAACTAAGATGAACCACAAATCACTGTATTTACTACATTTTCTTTAATGTTATTTTTAAAGTCAATCTACAGCTGTTGGTCTCACCTGGCCTACACTGACACTTGTAGCCAGCATGCATGGACATACAGGTCCCGCCATTCTTACAAAAGTCATCCTCGCCACAATAGTTCTTAACAAACTGGCAGCCTTGGCCATAATAACCTGGGTACACAAAGGTATGTTGTTATGATATCCACAGCCAAAAACTGTATGGTATTTCTCTGTACTGGCTATTTAAGTACTATTTAACATTAAAGTTAGAACTAAACAACAGCTAGTGTACTGAACTGTGTTTCATCAAAAATTATCATTCCAAAACTACAGATCAAGAATATCTCACATTTAAATAATTTTGTGCACACTTGATGCTATATACCTATTTTTCATCTTTTTATCATACACATCCCAACAAAATCAAGTATACCTTAGTGGCTTAAGCAATGTTAACACGCTTTCTTACCATCTCTGCAGTCACAAGTGACCTGTTCGTTCTCTTCTTGGCAAGTGCTGCCCTCTAGGCATGGGTTGGCATTAGTACAGATATTGACCTCATTTTCACATGCTGCCCCATATCTACCACGGGGACACCTGTAACAGTGGAGATGCACGTTGTTTAACATGAAATCAAAAAGGACTTTAAAGTGAAAATGAATGAATCTCTTCTGAAGGAACCTTCAAACCTTTATTTTTCATTGCTTCCACTGATCAACTGATTGTGGAATTTATTAAGCTTTTCAATAAACATTAATTTTTATTCAAGACTCAAACTTTATACATAAAAAAATCTTAGTTGCATACTCCAGGAATAATATTTCCTTAACTTCATAGTTTCATAATTCTATAATTTCAATGGCCAACCCCATACTTTACCTGCACACAAAGTTATTGAATGAGCTCAGACAGGTGGCATTGTTTTCACAGGGGTATGGCTCACAGGTGTCAATCATCTTCTCGCAGCGTTTGCCCTCCCATCCATCAGTACAGTTACACTGGAAGTCGGCCACCTTGTCCACGCACACTCCACCATGGAGACAAGGCTGACACTCACACTCATCTGTCTCCTCCTGACATGTCATATAAAACAATACAAACATCTACAATGTGTTACCGGTAGATTGCCTCATTTTTAAAAAGTGCCCATTAAGTTTCATTCATTCAGTTGAACTTAATTTATATAAAAATTGGTTGTTTTACAAACGAACTTGGAGTCTATGTTATACTCTGTGAAAAACATTTATAATTTACAAAAAAACTGCACAAAATAGGGTTACGTAAAGACCCGCACAAACACAAAGATATTCAACAACAACTCACCCTGCAGTTCACGCCCTTATAACCAGCTTCACAAGTACACGTGTATCCTGACGGCATGTTGGTACAGCTGCCTTTACGACAGGGGTCTGAGGCACAGTGGTTGATTTCAGTTTCACATTTGTTACCTAGGAGACATAAAGAAATTTATTGTAGAAATTTATAGATTATCGATGAAAATTTGCAGCACTTAATAATCTTTAGCTATCAAGTTTACTTCATATTTGAAAAATAACCCTATAACATATGTACAG
Source organism: Lingula anatina (assembly GCF_051362555.1). Taxonomy (NCBI): domain Eukaryota; kingdom Metazoa; phylum Brachiopoda; class Lingulata; order Lingulida; family Lingulidae; genus Lingula; species Lingula anatina. The sequence continues at coordinate 47,655,416 of NC_141768.1, forward strand.
ATTTGTTTGCATGAGTGTTATAAGCATGCATTTCTGATGATCGAGTAACTGTATCATCTCACAATACTCTACCTACCTGTGTATCTGATAAAGTAGTGACATTTGAATCCATTGGTCTGTCCTCACACTACCTACCAGTGTTTCCCATAGGACAGTGACATGTGAATCCATTGGTCTTGTCCTCACACTACCTACCTGTGTATCCCATAGGACAGTGACATGTGAATCCATTGGTCTTGTCCTCACACTACCTACCTGTGTATCCCATAGGACAGTGACATTTGAATCCATTGGTCTTGTCCTCACACTACCTACCTGTGTATCCCATAGGACAGTGACATGTGAATCCATTGGTCTTGTCCTCACACTACCTACCTGTGTATCCCATAGGACAGTGACATGTGAATCCATTGGTCTTGTCCTCACACTACCTACCTGTGTATCCCATAGGACAGTGACATGTGAATCCATTGGTCTTGTCCTCACACTACCTACCTGTGTATCCCATAGGACAGTGACATTTGAATCCATTGGTCTTGTCTTCACATTGGCCTCTCACACAGGGATTACTGGCACAATCATCTTTGTTATGCTGGCATGTATACCCCTCAAAGCCAGTTGGGCAGTCACACATGAAGAAGATCCCTATGTTGATACAGGAGCCACTATTCTGACAGGGGGAGCCAGCGCAGAAGTCAACAGTCCAGTCTGAAGAGGGCGCACTTGCAGCAGGACAAGCTGAAATAAAAGGAAAATTGATGTATTCATCAAAGTGTAAAAATATCATTCTTAACAATGTGCACTCTAAAAGTTGTGCAACTTAATAAATCCTTACTATAACTCTCTTGTTATCAATACATAATTTCATAAAAAAATAAGCATAAAGAGAAAATCACTTTTATCTAAAATAAGTAAAACTACAACATCATAAACATGAACCCATACAGGGTACAACTACCACCTTTAATACAATGAAACAGAATTGGAGATTATTTGCTGCCAATGAAGTCTCCTTTACTACTTCACGTGATTTAATTGACCATTGTCAAAGTGTGACATGACAGAGAATCTCTTGTGATAGCAAGTCCAGTTCCTATTTATTTGCAGAGTCATAGGGGGCATTTAGAATAGGGGATTAACTAGTCCGAGGGTCAAATATGGTGACCCACTACAAAGCTTGCCATCTAATCTGCTAATAGACAATGAATAGATATCCCGTGGGGAAGTATTTAATTAGGTCAGCCAAATTTAACCCTCAGACTAGTTAGTTCCCTATTCTGAATGTGGCCAAAGAGTAAAGCCTTGCCCTAGATTTTGACCCACGTATGACAAGCTAACATTACCCCGTATAATTAAATGGAGGGCAGTCTCTCTGATACACACACCCACAGTTTTGTCCCAACTGTCAATACAAAGTTCTCGATAAGAACACATTCCTTAGCTCACACTCACATTGCACCATGAGTCCCAGTCTGAGCAGGATCTCAGCGCCACTGCTGGGTGGACTCGGGTCAGTGACTTGGTCCACGGGGTGGACTCTCACACTGGACGCTAGGAGTGGGGGTTCAAATGTCACCTTGACTGCCCCGTGTCCATTCATGTTGCCTTCAAATACCTGAGGACAGTAGATTAGGGTGAGTAACAGTTTACACACGTTAAGAAATACAATACAAGCCTTGAATTGTGTATTTGGATAAGAAGATACTTAGATGAACACAACAATAATCATATTAAATTAAGACCCTTAGAATTCATGTAGAGGGAAGTTTCATGTCAGCCATTTAATACCGAATTATGAAAAAAATAAAATGAAATATAAAAATAATATGGTCCAAAATAAATTTGAATTAACTGCGTTGTCTTAAAAATAAGGCTTTTTATTTGGCAAAAAGTTAAAGATCAACAAAAATTCAGAAACCATACCTTGGGTGCTCCGTTATCCATGACGGTATTGTAGGTGGTACCGTCCTGTGAGTAAGTGACCAGGAACCGAGTGACGTGAGATGTGGCGGTGGTGGAGATACTGGGGACATCGTACATCCCTCCCTGCAGTGCCACCCCCTTCACACGGCTTAAAGCACCTGCATCAACCTGGATAGGGTATAGGGCATATTAGATCTGTGGCTATTTAACACAATATAGTAGAAATGGATCAGACATGAAAAAACTCCTATCTAATATTTGCTCCTTATCACAATACAACACTTACCTGAAAAATTTAAAACTGGAAGCTTCACCATGAATTTTTAAAAAACATAATCTATTAATTTTATTAATTCTTAAAACAGTGTGCCTCGAATACAACTCAATCCTAACACTCACCTGTACATACTGTTTTTCTGCCACATCAGTGAGGTTGGTCATGTAATCGTATCTGTTCTTGACTGGCACGCCAGAGTAAGTGTACGGTATCCCGTCCTTCGTCACTGTCTGCATTCCACCAATCAGAGGCATGTCAGGGGCAAAGTCCAGAGTAGAGCCAGAGATGGACAGCGTCCACTTGCCATCAACAGGTGTTCTCACTTTGGGACTAAACAGCAGGGAATTACCTGAAATGACAGCAGTTACAAGGATATGAGACCAGTTCTCACTGAAAAAGTAGGAAAATTGTCCGGAGGTCCAGGGTACACGATTCACAAGAATGACCCAAATGACCCTGAAAAAGTCGGAATTCTGACAAAAGTCTCATCAGTGAGTCAATAAGTTAGATGTTGACAAAGCACATCTTTTATTACTAATACATAGCCACTTCACAGGTACTTAAGGAAATGTTGCATCTTCAGGTTCAACAATAAAACTGAAAGGTAATGATGTATGAAAGAAAATACACTAATATCATGGAAGGATAGAAGGAAGGATAAAATAATATGATCTACTGGAAAGATAGAAAGAAGGAAGGTTAAAAAAGGAACAAAAGAAGGAATAACATACACTTATTCGGTAGAAGTATACACAGAATGGACAGATCAGTAAAAACATACTAGATTTAATATAGACTCTTCTATTCTGGAACACGGTAATATCCCCCACATCACAGCCGGCAGACATGGCCACGCAGGCGGTGTTAGTTCCGCTGACCACACCCGTGTTGTAGATGATGGCCTTGCAGTTGTCATCACTGCTGCACTGGTCAGCACACTCTTGGAGGGTCCCCGGAACAAAGATCAGGGGGAAAAGGCTACCGCCACATGTGCCTGGGTAGCTCTGGTAGCAGCTGATTTCTGGAATATACACATGATAGGGTGAAGAACTGAATTCTAATGCCAGCAAATGAGACACGTGAGAAATGTGTGTGTGTGTGTGTATGTGTATATGTGAGTAAACCACTGCCTGGATGTTACAATAAAATCTACCTCCCCAAAAACAGAGTTCGAAAAAAACTTGCAAATGCTAACAAGAAAGGACGATTGTACAACCCAACTGCACAACAACCCAACTGCACAACAACCCAACTGCACAACAACCCAACTGCACAACAACCCAACTGCACAACAACCCAACTGCACAACAACCCAACTGCACAACAACCCAACGGCTCCGTAATTCAAAAGCATCGCAATTTGCAACCGAGTGCAAGCGTTTCTATTCCATAACTAGGCATTTATTTGGCCCATATAATAGCCTGGAAATGAAAGGTGATATTGCTATCACAATTCGCGTTGCTTTCGAGTTATGGAGCCCTGCTTCACTGCTCCCCTACCTGTTCTCTCATATGTCATAACATTGGGGTTAGCAGACAGGGAGTAGCACATCCTGGCGTAGGGACTACACAGCTCAGTGGTGAAGTCGTAGGAGAAGCCTGCACAACTGGTGTGGACATTACACAAATAGTGGCACTCCTTCAGTGACCTGTTGGCTGCCAGGCCTGGGATGGTATTGGCTGCACAGGAACCTTCTCTCTTGGTGAAGCCACGGAAATTTGTATTCTTATCAGAGGCTGGAAATGTTTAAAGAAGCTAATATAGATACAAATCACAGGACATCTTGAGAAAATGCTGTCAGATTGAAATATGAAATAAAATAATTGATGAAAAATTGTTCTGACTTGGATTAAAAAATGCTTCAATTGAATAACCACTAATGCCCATAAGCAGGTCTTTTTCACAATTACTTTTAAGTTATTGAATTTTGCTTTGGAAGGAATAACTTTTCCACAATTTGTAACAAAGTTTCCAAAATTTCCAACTAACTTTTAAGTTAATTGAATCTCAAAAATGTCAGTAGTATCAAACACTTTCATACTCCAGTCATGTAAAATGAGCTTAGATACACATCTCTATCTTTTCAACCAGATACACATCTCTATCTTTTCAACCAGATACACATCTCTATCTTTTCAACCAGATAGACATCTCTATCTTAACCAGTACTACCAGAGTCGATAAATGTTAGTGATAGGTACGATTCTTTGGTGCTAAATAATTGCATGGTGTGTTGGTTAATTCATGGGTTTTGTGCTTAATATGGGTGTTAGTGCTAAAGATCTGTGGGTAGTGTTAGTAAACATATATAACTGTATATAAAGCCTGTCTCCTCAGAGGACAGTTCTCACCTGGCATAGAATACGAGCACAGGAAGCCATGCGCCACAGTGTCGTTACCACAGGACACGTGTTCCACCATCCTGCTGGCGGCCACAACCACGCTGCACATGGACGTGTTGGTATCTTCCATGTCTGACACCCACACAACACCCAGGTCCATACTGGAGGGGAATAGAACAGAATAGATGAAGGATGAAGAGAATATTGGTGATAAGATTTGATGACTTTATTGCTAAGTAGGAATTCGACTTTATTAGAATTTTAAAGGTACCGTAACTCATTCAACAAGTTTAACAAGTGTAACAAGTTTTCATACACAATATATAATTACAATTCAAACGGATTTTGGTTTTGAAATAAAACATCATTCTTCTTTCAATGCTAAAAACAAACGTCAGAAGCAGTTAAATTAACTATAACAATTCATAGAAGTGAACTTCCCTAGTGGGCTAGATTTGGTCTTAAAGTGCAATTTAAGTTCACAAGTGATCTTACACGATCTTAATCATTACAGCAGTAGTCTTAAAATGGACTGAATCTGCTTTTAAGGTCAAAAATGATCTAACATCTACTTAAATGGTCAAGCAGTTTCCTCCCCTCACAATGGGGGATACCTCCCCCACAATAGAGGACACCTCTGCTCACAATAGGAGAATGTGTAAGGGGAGACAACTTAATTGGCTGTCAGACTAGAAATGGTCTTACTCATATTTTAAGATCACAGAAGACTATTTGTCATCTTAAATTGCACTTTAAGACCAAGTCAAGCCCACTAGTTTTAAGCTTATGATAACTAGAGTTCCACATACTAGAAGAAAAAAAGTCATCATATGTAGGAGTTTGGCATACTTACACTTTCATGGCTGTGAGAGTGGCCTCCATGCCAGCTGTGAAGAAAGGCAGTCCTGTGCTGCCAAGCTCACCAGATGTCGCTGCACATGCTGCCTTTGCCTCACTCTGGTTCAACCCATGCATGTCGATAACAGTATGGCATGCTCCGGCCAACTCCACTGTGCCGTCTGGACACATACCTGCAAACACCACCATATTGTCCATTGAAACTGATTTTCTATTGTTTTTTTTTTTGACATTTTTAAATGTGAGCAACGTATTGCCTCTCTTTCCTGCTAACAACAGGGACATGCTGTTCTAACCAAAGAGAGGCTCATTACTGGTTGAAGTTTATGTCTAAAATGCCCTCTTCCTGAAAACATGGTGACATTTGCCAAAACTTGAGGTTGATGTAGACTGAGGAGGATAATACAATACCTTCTGCTGGCTTTCAATTGAAGATTCAATGTTTTCTCAATTTATTCTCAGATTCTCCTATTTTCTTCTTAGGTCTCATATCATCTCTGCCCAAATGATAACTAAAAGTTCTCTTTTTTATACAGGTGTGACTGAACTCAATACACTATAATAGCCACTCAAAACTTTTTCTAAAGATGACTAGGAATATTGGACCAAAGATGTCAAAAAGCAGAACCACAATAATGTTAAAACCAACACTCACTCTGTCCCCAAACCCGTGCCTCCAGGCACATGTGTAGACCCGTTATGTGGTTGTCCACACAGACATTGCCTGCACCACACGGGTTGCCAGCACACTGGTCAATGATCATCTCACAGTGGTTGCCATAGTAACCAGGTGGGCAGTCACAGGTGTAACTGTTCTCTGCCGGGGTGCAGGAGCCGCCATGTTGACATGGGTTGGACAGACAGTAATCTGGAGTATCAAATAAACAGTGAATATTCTTATCATGTGTCTATTATCATATAAGATGTTGACAGGGGTTGGACAGACAGTAATCTGGAGTATCAAATAAACAGTGAATATTCTTATCATGTGTCTATTATCATATAAGATGTTGACAGGGGTTGGACAGACAGTAATCTGGAGTATCAAATAAACAGTGAATATTCTTATCATGTGTCTATTATCATATAAGATGTTGACAGGGGTTGGACAGACAGTAATCTGGAGTATCAAATAAACAGTGAATATTTTTGTTATGTGTCTACTATCATATAAGATAGTGCTTAGGGCTTCCTTGTTTGATATAATTGTTCATTATTGTTCATACAAGTATTATATACAATAATATCTACATTTAGGACTACAGAAATGATGTGATACAGTGACGCACATACAATAAGCTGAAACATTACTTATGTGCCAAATGAACACAACATAAAATTATGTAGTTTAAAACTTCTAGGTCCATGAACAAAAATGAGCATATTCCTTTATTAATTGAGGAAATAATTATGTTATAAGAATAAAAGTTTTATAGCTGCTACAGGGTATATCACAGCATGAATAAAAGCATCAAAAAGACATATTTTGGAGAGGTCTGACTCACCTATCATGGTTTCACATTCATATCCAGTATACCCTGGCCGACATAGGCACTCTCGTCTGATGGCTGTGGCTCCGATAGGCATACAAGCAGCCCCATTCTGACATTGTTCCTCGAGGCAAATGTTTCTGGTTGTCTCACACCTTTAAGCAAACAGGAGTAAATGTTTCATTTCTGGCACTCAGGTTTGAATTTGTTTCCAAATATCAACAGCTTTCTGCAAACTTTTACAGATATGTGTGATAAATTTGAACCATGTCAACAAGGCTTTATACCTTATTATCAAGCTTTGCATCAACAAAACACACCAAAAATATTCAAAAAATTTAAAACATGGGCAAATGTTGGCATGCATGTTGTATTGTATAAATTTACCTCAGATTTAGAATGCCCACAATTTTCATTGAAATTAATCGTATAAAATAAAACTAAGCACTCTAAAACAAAAATTGATGGAGGGGAACTCAACATATCACCTGGCAAAAATAATGCATTTCATGATGACAAACTAACAGAGCTGCCATGGACCTGATATCTCAAGTGAAATCTATGCAGTGACATACTAGTTTTTTTTTCTGTGGAGCTGTGGCCAGTATGGCTAGTGTATTGATGATATATATGAAGCAGCAGTGTGACTTATTAAAGCACTGCTATATTTGACACTACTGCAAAACATCAGTGTCCTTGTACATGGAGCGTAAAAAAAAAACTATGATGATACTCATTGCCATCTGCTGGACAGGGAGGGACTGGTACATAAATACATGACTTATTATGACTTAAGCAATATTTCCCCAGGTCTAAGTAAAGGGAATGCCAGTTTCACATGAAATAAGGTGTTCATACATAACAAAATAAATACTTAATGCACAAGAAACACATGAAAAGCATCTATGAGATCACGTCAAATCTTACCCAGAATGTGTGCTATTCCTGACACAGAAAAGCAAAGCAAAAACAGAATGCTGAGATAATGTAAACCCTCATCTTTTGCACATATTAAACAGGTAATGAGTAGATAGCAAATGTCACTAGAAACTCCTTGCAAAATTCAAAATTCACCAAGACAAAAACTGAGAAGCAAGCTTAAAAACCACAGTGACAATTATCTTATCACATAGTTAATATATAAGTACACAAAATGCTGAATTATACTCATTTAATAAATTGTTAACATATATTTAAGTGTTTTTAGATAGATCATTCTATTTTGAAAAAATCAAAATATCAAAAAATGCCATTGCAAATGACCAGCTGATTTAAAACATAATGCTTTACATTACCAGTAATGAATCCACAGAGGACAGGGAGAATGGGGTGAAGGGGGGGGGGGGGGGGGGGGGGAGGAAAGAGAAGGGGTGACTTCTGTTACAATTATGACACAAAATTTCACAACACAAGCCAGCTCTGACAAAACCACCCTCTGCTGACGCGGAGATTGTGCCAACTTACTTGTCTCCAGTGAAACTTCCCGTGGACAGACACAGACAGTTGAAGCCTGCTTCCAGGTCCTGACACATGGCGTCATTCTTGCAATCGTGGATGGGGAAACCAGTCCCGTTACTGCACTGACTGGTTTCATTCTCACATCTCAGACCAGTGTAGGCTGGAAATAGCAAGAAAGTTACTTTAAAATATTGAAATAAAAAAACAATGAGAATTATCATTATCATCTTCAAAGTCTTAAAGGCTGTTTTGTATTGTCTTAACTGAAATGACAGGTTGAAAAAGGCAAATAAAACAAAAAAAGTTTCATTTTCAGCCATCAAATCTTCTACAGTTACTTAGCAGCACTTGCAATATTTTCATCTAGCGTATTTGGAAACTGTTAGAAACAAGGATGACATTATGTCTTAGGCTGTATTACAAATACACAATATATTGACTTTCACATCTGAAGATTTCTGGCCACACTTACTTGTTTCTCCTGCTCTGTTAGCAGTGCTGCAGTTGCAAGTGAAGCCATCTACGACAGGCGTACACTGGGCTCCATAGTGGCACGGCATAGAGTCACAGTGGTTGATCATCACCTCACAGTGACGACCAGTATAACCTGAAAGAAAGTACAGAAAAAACGAGTTTAGCATGGCAAATGAAATGACATCTAGTATACCTGGGCCAGCAGGTCTCAAATTAATCAAATTTGCTTCAATAGTTCCTCATTTTATTTCATACAAAAGGATAACTTACTTCCAAACTTATCAAATTATCATAAGTGAATCTGGATAATGAAAATTAAAGTTCTGAACATCTTTTCTTTAATTTAGAAATTAACCCCCCTTTACACTGGATGGCATCGTTTCTGAATTCTGTTTGTGACTATGAAAAGTGACATCTCTGTGGTCATAAAAAGGAGGCACAAGCATCCCTTTGGTTGCAGAATGAATGGTCAATGATCGGCCAGTTGTTGGCACATAATTTATTATAATTTTTTCACTCTCGTATGGGGCCATACTACAGGACACAGAGAGAATGCCGTCCAGTGTAAAGGGGGCTTTAGTGAAAGTGTTCCTGACCAGTGTTGACCAGTGTTGACCAGTTCTTACCTGCTGGACACATGCAGTAGTAGGTGTGACCCTGGGGGTAGCAGGTACCCATGTTGGCACAGGTGGTGTTAGTACACACTGTGGTTGCTGAAAATATACACACACTTCTTATGTTAGGAAATATATGATTTATAAACATATCTCTTGTACTTGATATTATGAAGGGTGAAATCACAATTTTGATAGTTAGATGTATTTGAATAACTTTCTGCTGTAGGGCAGCTTACCAATATCAGTACAGTTGTCCAGGTGAGTGGCTGCAGTCATCAGAGTGGTGGTATTGGCTGGACACTCCTGACAGGACAGGCTCTGCTTGGTGTCCTGGTAGAATCCCCGGGGACAGGCCTGGCACGGGAAGAACCCATCAAAGGAGTAATAACCCAGGGGACAGGCCACTGAAGACAGAGGGGGAGATAAAATGATAAAAGTTTTTGTACTGATAATGTGATAAACATCAAAATACAATTTTAATAAAATGTTCTTCTGATGTTTTCTACAAAACATTATACATAATTTCAAAACTAAATTAGCCAACTTAAAATGGTACTTTTAAATAAGCTATTCATGATTTAAAAAATAAAAGAAACATTAAAGTATTTTAAATGTCAAGTCTTCTAGACAAATCTCCTTACATTCACAGTCTGTGACATTGTCCTTCCCTGTGCCGTGTGTGACAGTCCCACCAGGACACTGCTCGCAGTACGTGCTGTTCACGGAGTACGAGTTCACAGGACACTCCATGCACGGCGGCAGTCTGGTGTCAGACATGAACCCTGCAGCATTGCCACAGGTGGCTGGAAACAACCAATTGATCAATCAATAAAATAATCTATGAATCAGTCAAGGAAACAACTGATCAACTGATGAACCAAATAACCAATTTATCAATTTGTTTCTTCCTAAAATATGTCTCTGTTTTTTAGCCAAAATAACTGTCTCTCTACACTTCTTTGTTAAAATGGTCAAATATAGCCAAATACCTCTGATCTTGTGCATCTTGTGTATCTTTGAAGTACAAGAATTTGATGATCATTTATAAATATGGTTTTAGTCTTTGAATGGGAATGAGGGCAAAGCTGATACAAAGTGAGAATATTGTTGCAGGCTAACATTAGTTGTTATTCTAAAATATCCCAAATTTCATTGCAATATCTTCACAACTGTTGATTCAGAAGTTATTGAACCATTCTATCTCCAGAACCCAAGCTCCCTGTGCTCCCAGCATATATGTATATGTTCCTATACTCAGTATATCCAGTACCCCAGCCCCCTGTGCTCCCAGCATATATGTATATGTTCCTACACTCAGTATATTCAGTACCCCAGCTCCCTGTGTTCCCAGCATATATGTATATGTTCCTACACTCAGTATATTCAGTACCCCAGCTCCCTGTGTTCCCAGCATATATGTATATGTTCCTACACTCAGTATATTCAGTACCCCAGCTCCCTGTGTTCCCAGCATATATGTATATGTTCCTTTACCCAGTATATTCAGCTCCCCAGCCCCCTGTGCTTCACTCACCCCTGCAGTCTTGTCTCTTATTGCTGCCCATGCTGTACGTCCATGTTCCTGCTGGACACGGCGTACACTCAGTCTGGTCCTGCATGTCCTGGTACGTCCCCAGTGGACACAAGTGACACATGCCACCTGACCTGTACTGACCTGATGGACACTCCACTGGAAGACATGGAAATAGCAACATTAACTGAAGGTTTTTTGTACTCAATCAACATTGTTTTACTTACTGGTAGATATGGCAAGCAAGATAAATCTGGGAGGCTGTTAAATCAAAGTTGCCAATGAAACCCAAATTATGGATGTTAACGAGTTAAAAATCTCACTTTCAAAAATAAATTAATATTCATGAACAATTATTTACTAAGTAATATAATTTAACTATACGACAAGGATCACTTTACAAAAAGTTTCCTTTTTGACACTTAAGACCTTTTAATTCACTTCAAGGCAATTAAGATGGCTATGGCTTTTTTATTTGTAAGAAAGGATGATTATGCTACAGATGCAAAAATACAACAACCCCTTTTCTGACTCAGTTGTTAAAAGTAAACTGTCAAGCAACTCACAGCATATGTTGTCATCAGTTTGATAGCGAACTTTGCTATTGCTGAGACATCTGTAGTCCATGAAGTTGTCCTGAACCGTGCTTAACTTGGCTGTCACTGTGGCACAACCAGCTGGTCCTGTCAGCTGCTTCACAGGATTAGCTGGTGCTCCTCCTGTGTTGAAGATAGTCAAGACAAACGTGTGCATGCTTTGGTAGTCTGTGTCTGAAATGTTTCTTGGAGTAAAGATGAAGGTCATATTCAGTTGTACCTAAAATTGAAAAAAAAAAATCAAACATTTAATTAATCTTATTTGAAGACATGTATTATCCATATCAAACAATATCCACAGATCTCTGAAATTTGCAAATCAGCATCATACTCACTTTGGCGAATTAGTAAGATACGTGACTTACTGGACAAAACTTCAACTGAAAAACTAGTCCATGCTTTCATTACTTCTAAGCTTGATTATTGCAACAGTCTCTTATATGGTTTAGGCAAAAATCATCTGAACAAACTTCAATTAATTCAAAATTCTGCAGCTAGGCTGGTAACTAAAATGGGATGGAACAGCCGAGAGCATATAACACCCGTTTTGATGGAACTTCACTGGCTTCCAGTAAGAGAAAGAATTTTATTTAAAATTTATGTGTCATTTTTAAAGCAGTCACTGAGAATAAACCAATTTATATCTCAGAACTTATGAAGCAACATCAGCATGAAAGAGTTACCAGGTCTTCAACTTTTAGTCATTTACTTTTAGAACACAGTGTCTTAGAGAAAAAAGCTGGTAAATTTTACGGTGAAAGGGCATTTATGATATATGCGCCCAAAGTTTGGAACACCTTACCCTCTGAAATACGAGCAGCAGGTGACATAGATACTTTTAAAAAGCTTTTGAAGACTCATATTTTTAGAATAGCCTATCAGTAACTATCATATAGTTAATTTTAGTTTTTAATAAGGTGTACTGTAATTTTATGATTAATTTTAAATGTTGTCAATTTAGTTTCTTATCATTTTAGAATATGAAATAATTGGTTCTTTAAATTAGTTCTTAGTCCTTTAAAATTTGTAATGTGTTCTTATACTAATATTGTGTTATTTAGCTCTTTTAAGTGAATGTTGTAAGGTGCATTGAGATTTTTAATGGAATGCGCCATAGAAAAATAAATTATTATTATTATTATTATTATTATTATTATTATTATTATTAAATTTTCATTTAAAGACCTCCCAGCCTCCAGTGGGCAGATGCCATTATCAGACATGAGCCCGGCTTTTTGAAAAAAAACTCTGAACATTTATTGTGGAACCCAATGCCTTACGTAAATTTTGGGGGTTTTAATTGCTCTGGGGTCATGTAAAAAAGCAGAATTCCGTGATTCTGCAGAAATAGCTCATGTCTGCATTATACAGACAATGCAGTGATAGAAAAATAGCATCATGTACCAGACGAGATGTGAACACTAGATGATTTGACAGAAATGTGACCCTGTAGTGTATTTTACCTGCGTGGCACTCAGTATTCCCATGGTTGTGTCACTGATGATAGCTGTCATGTTTGTCCCTGCAACATAAAATCTTCCCAAATTAACCTCAAAAGCATCAGTCACTGCCATGATCTCCCTGTTGAAGAGTGCAGTGTATTCCTGAATACAGGTGTCATTAAGGTCTCCCCCAGCTGCATCATACGTCTGGCGCAAGGAAAAGGTAAAAAGAGCTTTGCTCGTAGCTGAAATGAAACAATAAAAATAGTTATAGATATTCATGTCACAATTTTCAAATAATAGATCACTGATTTATAGATCAATTGCTGATCATAATTTTTTCAATTTAAACTGAGAAATGTAGGCAGACATTTGGTCATAATATTTTAAGCCTTGATACAAAAGAGTAAAAATCTATTTTTGATCAAGATTTTGATTACGATCAAAATAACTAAATTTTTCAAAAGATTTTTAATATTTGTCAATAAGAAAAAAAGATGTAGTCCCAGCATGACTGTACATACCCACACAGTCAGGTACATAGTTGCCAGGCACCCAGTCCTGACTACCATCACAGGTATAACTGAGGTCACCAGCGGCCTGTTCAAAGGCGTAACCAGTGTCACACGTCATAGTACAGGTGTAACCTCCACCTGGTGACATCATACAGCTCTTCATGCCATTGACAGGTGCAGGCAGAGCCCAGGGGGTGCAGTTAGCGGCTGAAATGTGATAACATGGGTAGAATTATGTGGTGAATGTTGGTTTAAGTACATGTCAGTGGTACCTAGTCAGTCCTTTACTGTATACAGCCATTATTTTTATTAAGAAAATTAAAATATATTGAACACACACACACATACACACAGGCAATAAATGTAACGGACCCTTTTAACCAAAGGTATAAATACATGTATGATACAGAGAATGTCTCAACATGATACTATCCCAGTACAAATACTTTAATGTTTAGAGATACTACATACTATTATAATACATACACACTATTATAATACAAATACTACATATACTATACAAATACTACATATACTGTCCACCCACCTTTGACGGCCACATGGAATCTACACTGGGCAGTATTGTTCATCATATCTCTGGCCGTCACCACTACAGGGGACAGCAGGTTGTCTATGTCTGAGGCATTATAGGTCATTTCTGAGGGTTCATAGGTCACCATGGCCCCAGCACTGGCCACCGCCCCTGTGAACTGGACAGTCTTTGGCAGTGTGTTGTTCTCTATGTACACAATCACTGGGTCTGGGCAGGTGAGACTGGGGGGCATCTCAGCTGGGAAAAAATAAATATGGGTTGTGATATAATGATATTTTGTCATAAAAGATTCTATCCATCCCCAAAACCTATTCGATATCACTTTTATCTATAAGCTCCATGCAGGTACAATGTGTGTTGGTTTCTTCACTTTCAATACTCAATATGTAGACAGTTACTGGGGTGGCGCTAGCAATTTTTTTTTATTTAGCCAAATTACTACTTTTATTGCTTTTTTGTCCAAATGGTTTAAATATGACTAAAATCAGTCAAATCAACCCTACGTTGTTTAGCCAAAGTCCCAGAGTTATCAAATGTTGACTGTCTACAGCATACCAATATACAAGTATAATCACCTGAATATCATATCTAATGGCAACAATCAACATTTCTCGCAATAAAAATTGCTACTTACATCTAATTCTAATCTGTACCATACAAGAGATGGCATTGCCTGACGGATCAGTGGCGGTATAGGTGACATTGACAGGTTCAGTGAGGGTCAGGTTTGGCAGGAAGGTGGCAGGACTGACGGTGACGGTGGCCATGCCCGAGTTGTCGGTGGCAGACGGTGGGATGATACCAGCAGCGTAGTACTTCTTCACATACATCACCTCCTGGGGGCAGTTCATTAACTGCGGTGACTCCACATCTTATTAAAAGAATAAAATAAATTAGAATAGACTGATACATTAAATAATAAAATATCGAGTGGTTGGATATATTTTTCTTTCAAATGACTTCAACTCACCTTCACAGGTAGGCACAGATGCATTCCACTGCAGTTTGTCTCCCACCACGATACACATAAGTGGGAACTCAGGGCGGGGCTCGTACCCCGCACGAAGACAGGTGTACGAGACCAGAGAGCCCTGCTCGTACCTGGTGGCGTTCTGATAGCCATCAGCTGGACGACCAGGGTCAAGACATGTGTCACCTAGAGAATAGATTAATACTCATATAGATACAAAATGTGTGTAATATATATAATAATGTATATAATCTATTATACAATGTATACACTATATTTAACAATAAATTAATAAGAATACAGCTTACATCAACCAAACTGATTCAGGTGCAACTTTATTTGGTTCAATACAATGCATAAATTCCAGAAAAAAAATATACATTAGCAAGTAAATCAATTTTCTGCAGCTCACTATATGTTGTGTGAGCGCATAAACCTAGGGTACTCAAGCATGGTAATTACTACTGGAAATGTAAACATCAACAGTAAGCAATAGAAGAAACAATACACAAGTTTTTTTCACCCCTCTGTCTTCCTTACCTTTGCAGGCCAAGTCTCCAAAGTCCCAGCGGGAGTTGTTCCTGCAGCGGACCACATGGTCACCCATGGTGGACTGTCCTTGGAGGGTGTTCAGACGACTACAGACAAAGGTGAATGAATCCCCAAAGTT
Organism: Lingula anatina; assembly: GCF_051362555.1. Classification (NCBI taxonomy): domain Eukaryota; kingdom Metazoa; phylum Brachiopoda; class Lingulata; order Lingulida; family Lingulidae; genus Lingula; species Lingula anatina. The sequence goes on from NC_141768.1 coordinate 47,671,133, forward strand.
GGTTCCACCCACTGTGTAGTTAGAGCCAGAAATGACACCAGGGTCTCCACAGTCAATTACTGTAACAAAACATAACAGTTCATATAACAAATTGTATAAGAAACCATACAGATTATAAAACAGCTTATATAACAAACCAAATAACAAACCAAATAACAATCCATAAAACAAGCCATCTAATCTAATCTAATCTACCAAATATATAAAAAAAATCTTATATGCAAGGTTTTAAAGTATAACATGATAATTACTTCACACATTTCCTACATTTTACCCAATAAAATGTTACAAAAAGTATACAATGTAATACAAAGTATCCAAAGCCCTGTTCCTCCATACCTGGACATTCCAGCCTGTCTCCCATCAGTCTGTACATATTGGTGGTCCTGTCATAGAGACATTGCCTGGTTCTGACCACTGGGTCATTGTAGCCGTCCACTGTACAGGTCATATTGACCACTGACATATAGGGTACAGCTGAGCTGGGACTGACCACTGGGGGGGCACTCAGACCAGTCAGGTTAAGTGGGGGACAAGTGGCAACTGGGGATTAATAGGAAAATAATCAACCTCAATGCTGAACTATGATATTTATCAAGAAATTAAACATTTGTTTCTTATAAATACTGTATGTAATAGCTTATATACTGGTATTTAATATACTGTTACATGATTTATGTTATTACAAGCTTAAGGCTCAAATATAGTTTTACATGGGAAAATAAACACTGTGTTGAAGTACAATTATAAGTATGATTATAAACAATTATGCTTCAACTACCTCTATGGTTCAAAATATTCCCATTTAACACCTAACACCTTGTGAAAATGCATGTGTGTATGTATGATCATCAATGTATTACCATTGCACCTAGGTGGCTCTCCAATCCACTGTCCATCAGCACCACATGTCATGGAGGTCGACCCGTCCATCACATAGCCCAGGTCACACTGGTAGCTGGCACGTTCACCAACACGGAAGATGTATGCCCCTGACAGGAACTTGCCATTGATGATGGCATTGGCAGGTGAGGGGCACATGCGCACTGGAATTCAAAGAAACTTGATAAGAAGAAGACCCAGTGTGCCAGCTTTGAGAATTTAATTAATGGAAGGGATACTGTGTGGTGGCCAAGCAGTTGTTATCAATATATGGCTTATTTATTGATTTTGATCTATCCTCAAGTCAGAAAGTCATAATGATTTAAATACAATCAGGCCCATAACCAGGGGTGGGTGGGGGGGGGGGAGGTTCAAGAGGTTTGACAGAGCCCCCCTTTTTGCTGGGAAAAGGTCCCCTTGTGAGTAAATTTGACCTAGGTAAACTAAGGTTTCATGACAAAAGGTCCACATTTCCAGAAAAAGGAACCCCCTTTGGCAACTGCTGGCTACGGGCCTGTACAAATCACATGTTCTACCTGTACAGTAAAACAATAAATTACTGTTTCTACTACAGTCAACTTCTGAACGACTAAAAAAAAAAACACTCACAAACACAAGTGTGGTTGATGTGGTAGGAGTCTCCCTTTCTCAGTCCAGTTTCGATGTCTGGGATGTAGTACATCTCTGTGCCATTGGTGGTGTACAGGACGTAGCCTTCTGTGGTGTTACAGGAGCAGTTGTAGGACCCCAGTTCATTGTTACAGATCTGTGTGCAACCACTGGTGCCTTCTGAACACTCATCTATGTCTGAGAGAGAAAGGCAAAAATACAATGAATACATGAGTGATATTCTGAACAGCATTGCAATCTTAACCTTAGGTTTTATACTTTTCATGGATATGAAAATATGATAAACCACATATAACAGAAAGAGAAGAAAGTTACATTCTGTTACTCTGGTTACATACATTTAACATTGTCATATTGGTGTTGTATGTATTTACATTGTATGTTCTTTTAATAACACAATGAAAATCTAGACTAGTCCATTAATATATCAGCATGAGAAACAACCTACATAAAACATGTAGTCAATATTAAGGCTTTCCAGAAAAAATGCTACACTTTGAAACATTGTATCTATCTTACTGCATCTTAATTTGCAGGATTAATGCTACACTTTGACATAAAGTATCCATTTTACTGCATCTTAATTTACAGGATAAATGCTACACTTTGACACAAAGTATAAATTCTACAGCATCTTTGCAGAAAGAAAGTTACATTTTGTAACATTGTATCCATCTTACCATCACAGCTGTGTTTGTCTGCTGCCAGTCTGTAGCCATCAGGACAGGAGCAGACATAACTGCCATTGGTGTTCTTACAGCTGGAGGAGCAGCCACCATTATTACTGGCACACTCATCAACATCTGCAATGACAGGGGAGTTACTCAGATAACACAAGTACTGGGTATGTGGGAAAACTGATCAGATAATACTGCACAAGTTAAGCTTTTTATACCGAAAAATGGTACATGACCCTTTAAATTTTAATATAGGTTTAAATCAATACTTATTTTTTAAAAAAAGTATTACTACAAAACTGATATAAACATTTTTTAAAAATAAACATTATTACATAATTGATACAGACTTTTTAAAATAATTATTATCACAACTTTTGCTATTACCTATACACATAGGGTGCTGGATATCTGTGTATTAAGCTTACCTATACACATAGGGGGCTGGTCAAATGTCCTGTCTCCCCTACACTCCAGGGTATTGTTACCATCCAGTGTGTACCCAGTGTCACAGTTAATAGTGATATTGTCCTCATATCTCACTGGGGAGCTATATGACAAGCTGCCATGTTTGATCTCTGGGAAGTTACAGCATTCCAACCCTGGGAGCAAAGAAAATTGATGAATTTTCAAGGATACTGCACAAAATAAAAATAATATCATACATAACAAATGGCATATCACAGAATCTTAGTTGTTAGAGTGATACTAATAACCCATCAAGGATAACTTGGGCAGAAAACAATGAGAGCTATGACAGCATGAATGTCACACTGCTATTACAAGTACATCTTTTCAACTGTATTATGATACCCCCCCCCCCCCCCCCAATATATTCACATAGCTTGTCCAGGCACTTTATTTATTGCACTATTCTGATTCTGATTATTTCATGTAGTAAAGATCTCCCAACCACAGTTTGTTCAAGTATTTAATTTATTGCACTATTCCAATTCATAATTCATAATAATAATAAGAACTCCTAGGTGCGTACTTTCACAGGAGGGCTGCGGACTGGACCACTGTCCCGTGGACAGGCAGGTGAAAGAAGGCACGCCAACTATCTGGTAACCATGGTTACACGTATACTTGACCAGGCTGGTGAACTCGGTGCCGTCTCCACTAAGGATTTCTAGTTTGGCGTTGCTGATGTTCTGAGCCACAGGACACGAGGAGGCTGTGAAATAGAAAGTCATGGAATCTTGACATTAAGCTTAGAAGTACTGTAATGATTTGATCTTTTAAATGAGCAATCCTTCAGATCCATAATTTTGGAATCAAAACAATCATATTTCTATATAGCATTTGTGGTCCATTTACTGCATAGAATAAAAATATAGGGTGGCCTGTTTTTTGCTACTTCTCAGTTAGAATGCTCCCATTTTAAGAATGTATGACTTAAAAAATTACACTTTCATATACAGTAAAATGAACTATTTCCCCACTGAAAAGAGTAATAAGTCATTTTTGAACGTACACAAATTTCATTTTGAATCTAGTGATTAAAAGCCATTCATCCAAAATATTACAATATATACAACCCTATGTAGGAGAAGATGAAAATCTGATCTCAATCTCACCTTGACATGTTGGTGCTGTCTGCCATGTCCCATCTGCCTGACAGGCGATGGATACCAGTCCTGTGAGATTGTAGCCACCAAAGCATTCGTAGGTCGCCATCTTATTGTATGTGACTCCAGTGGTTGACAAGACGAATCCGTTTGTCACTTTAGGCGGCAGGCCACAATACTTGGCTAAAATATGGAGAAACATGCTGAGAAATTTTGACTTTGAGAAAGGAATCATGTTGAGTAGGAGTGAATTTTGAATATGATACTCAAGGGCATCTTTATCAAATCATAAATATGTTTTCATTTTGCCTTTTTCCACATATTCAATTTCCAACTTACACATGCTGCAGATATTTTTCATTGCTATCTCCACTACATTCACAGATGCTTTTCATATTTCAGACATCACAACACTGAATCCTAGACTTACGTTTACACTGGGGTATAATAGTCACATTCCACTTTCCATTCAGTTCACACTTCATTGCAACTGAGGTCATGTTGACATAGGCGTCGTGCTGAAACTCATACCCTGATGGACAGGACACAGTCAACTCTGACATGTAGGTAACAGGGGGGCCACTGGGTGACACACTGGTCTCTGCGTTGAAGCCAGGGTCAGGGCAGGCTGAAAACAATGGTAGATGACTTTTTAATCTGATTTTTATAAACCAATCAGAGAAAGGTCTTGGGTAATATGGCTTGTTGAAAATGCATTGAATATGACAAACCAGGAGAAGAATAACTCCACATATTAAAGTATCAAATTTCTGTAATCCATAGTATCACTCAAAGTATCACATGAACTTAAGCCGCTTAAAATATCTTGTTCTCTTATCATTTCAGTACTGAACAAGGCAAAAGATGAACTAAATACAGTTTGCAAATATGTAAAAACATTAGAGATTTGCTCTCTTGATGATCAACTAGTGTTGTATAGAGATTGTAGGATTTGCAACAAGTTTTTGCAGTTTTTAAACGATACATTTCTATCTTCATGACAAACTTACCAGCAGAAAAATGTACACTGAATCCAACATCATTACTGATAGTGCCAGTAATGAGCTCCACATGGAGTACACTGGCCATGGTGATGATTGGACTGGGGAGAGTGTTTGTACCAGAGAAAATTTCCAACAGTGGTGCTGCTGCATTTGGACCATCATAAAACTGAAAGTGGAAATTAAAATACTTTTTATCAAGGAAAAGCCTCTACCTTAACAAAACAATTAATCAAACAATTCCTCTTTTTTTACATTTCATAACACATTTCATGTAACACTAGATAAAACTACACAATATGTAAGCAATGTAAAATTTAATGGCCAATATTAGATCCCAAAAGGTTTTTCACATAAAAACTGTAACATGTGTACGGCATGCTCTTTTCAACTACAACTGACTAGGTTGTATACAACTAAACAGCCCCCTTACCGAGAGAGAGTCTGTTCGGTCAATGCCAAATGTTCCATCAAACATGACAGTCATAGCTCTGTTGTCAGGGTTACCAATGTGATAGACACATTTCTGATTGCTGGGATAGTTGACAACACCATAACCAGGGGATTGAAACATGCCTGAAGTTTTGTTCATCCTGACGTTGCACCCTTAAATTACAAAGCATACTACATTTAATTATAATAATAAAATGTAAACTCCAGGGGCGGATTGAGGCAGTCTTCTGAGTCTTCCGGAAGATGGTCAGATTTTCAAGTTTAAATTGATCTTTTTTTCTGTCGGAAGACGGTCAAAAATGGAGGATGGATCAACAAAGCTAATTTAGAAGATTGTCAGAAAATAGCTCTGGATCTGCCCCTGAACTCTGTCAGACAGCATACTGCTTCAATCACATTAAAATATTAAGATCCTATGCAAAAAAACTGGTATTCAAAATAAATACAAATAATCAGAGAATAAGTTTCATCATAAATTTTTATTCTGACTACATATAAACTCGTTACCTTCAATGACACAGGAATTGCCATAAAGAATACTATCTTCACCATGTAAAACAGATTATGGTCAGGAATTCTTAAAAGTAGAACATCTGTGGTGCCCCTTACCTTCTCTATAATGAGCCAGCATTCCTCTGCCTCTCTTAGTATGTGTTACCATGGAGACAAACATCTTATCAGCCGTGGACACCACATACACGTCCTTCCGCTCCATACGTAATTCTGCTAGCAGCGCCGAGGTCAGAGAAGATCCGTCCCTGACTTGGATGTAGTCATCATCTGCCAGTGATAAGTCCATCACCTAAACAGAATATTTAAAGCAGATAAGATATGGAAACAATTGAAATTTGGCAATGTCATTATATTTCTAATATATTTCAGTGGTAGACACACAAAGCTGTATTGAGCATGAGGAACATCTTAAATCTTCTAACACATCATGAACAACTATGGTGGGTTTCTTTATTCCAAAACATATATACATTCACACCAATGTATAAAGAAAAAAACATAAACCAATAATGATCTGAAAAGTTCTAATCTTCCCAACATTTACCTGTAGTGTGATAACTTGTCTAATTCCCGCTGTGATCAGCCATGTCACTGCCAGTCTTGGCATGTATCCTATGGGGTACAGGGGCGACACCAGTAACATGGGGGTAGAACTGGCCACCAAGGAGTGGCTTTGAGCCAAGGTTTTTTCTGAAACAGACACCATTTCAAGTATAACAGATTAATTTAAATGTCAAGATAGTAATTTCAGATTATAAATATATTGATTATACCCTGTCTGAAAACAGATAACTGGGTAATGTACATGTACTAATAAAAAACCAAAGAAACCCCTTCGGAAAATATCAGGCAAATTTGCTGCAATATTGCTGCCAACTACGATTCCTTCTTGCAAATTTGCAGCAAATTTAAATAAACAGCAATAAAAATTTTTCTTGCAAACTCCTGCAAATTAGTTGCCCCAAACTTTCATTTTGCAACAATATTGCTGCAAACTTTTCATTTTGTTAAGGGATTCCAGTGAATCATTTTCTAGTATACATCTCTACATAAAAGTATATTACAGGGTCACATTCTTAGAGCTGGGATAAAAACATACCAGATTTTCCTCTTGTATCAGGACAACTCTTGACATAATAGTCCCAGCCCTCAGTTTCCATGAAGCTTCCAAATGAGTTATGGAACACACACTGTTTTGTATCTTTCTGATAACTGAAGGCATTGCACTGGGTGTCATTCAAGCAAGCTGTCACACAGCTGTCAGGATTGGTGACATTCATGGCCATATAACCCTCCATCATCTGCATCCTCTTCTCCAGCATGTACATATCACACTGGAATTCTGGAAGGAAATGATAAAATAAAATCATGGTATATTTGTTGATAGATAAGACATTGGGGGAAGGGAAGTACTGGTGTACATATATTTCAAATACTAAACTCAAAGAACATGAAGCTTTTGCACCATTTGCTACAGTTTTTTTTTTTTTTCAGAAAAAGAAAGAAAGAAAGAAAAGAAAAGAAAGTAACATGCAGGCTCTTTTCATAACTCCTCATATCAACATACTTGTGGTCCAAGTTGCTGTGAACCCTTTTTTCTGCACAGATTTATCAGTGCTCATTTTGACAATCATGAAATTGTTGGTGCTGAATATTGGTAGACGGACGTCTGGCTGTCCGGTCAAGGTCATCAGCTCCATGCTGGAGTTCTCTGTCTTTCCACCAATATATATAGTTGCAAAGTCTTGATCTTTTTCCGTGTCAAATTCATCAAACTGAAATGTATAAATGATTTTTCTTACTTAGCTGAACTGTCCTGTTAAAAAATGGTAAAAAAAGTATATGGGCACATGTAGCATTACACTTATTAAAAGTATTTCACCTTTACATTTATATTTAAACTTTAAACAGACTTATATGTAATAAAATACATGTTTTCCTCCCCCTACCTTTAGCGACACCCTAGTGCCGACATCTCCCACAATGGTCCATGTACACAACTTGTTAGCCTCGTAGTTACTGGGATAGTTCGGGCTCATCAGGGTTCCTGACTCACCAGTGAGTTCATGATTGCACTCAGATGCTGTGAAATATTAAAATGAAATACACACATTTGAAAGCTTTATGGTTTTGAAATCATGTTTTAAAAGACATTGGAATGTTGAATACCATATCTACTGATACTTTATTTCACTTCAAAAGAATTAAGTTATTTAACACCATGTGCCAACCAGAAATGATTTAAAAATACAATATATTAAACCCAGCTGTGCATTTACCTCTATGAAATCTCAGGCTATTTCAATTAATATGGAGACTTTTATGACAGCAATAAAGACAACTTACGGCAGTTCATCTCATCAGAGCCGTCGCCGCAGTCATCCATCCCATTGCATTCCACGCTGCCATTGAGGCACAAACTGTTAGCGCAGCGGAACATGCCTGAGTTATGAGAAAAGAAAGATGGTTTATAACATTGAACAAAGAACCAATGAAAATATAACAAAAGTATACATTGCAAGTAGGAGTATAATAGTACTTGAAAATCACTAACAACGCAAAAAAGAAATTCATAGTTTCAGGAGAATATGAAGCAATAAAATTTCAAACATCATTATATTTCACAAAGTAATCAAAATCTCAGTGTATATTGACCTAAGAAAAGTCTGCAGTACATGCCTTCCACCAAAAACCAAGAAATGACAAAATATTTTGAAACAAGTGTTGTGGTTAAATATTTAGGGGAGAACTTTAATTCAACTTTTTTTGCCAGGAAAATGTGAAATATATCCAACACAGGGCCTGATGTAAGCACTCACCTGCAGCACACGCCGCGCTCTGACACACGGAGCCTGCCTTGCTGCCACATGGAGCCATCTCCCAAGAGTAAGACGAGCCATGGATACGCGTAGCAACACAGCCCATGTTGTCCACACTGGGCTGTCCCGCGCTCCACCAGCCACACTTAAGGTCCCAGTCCCGGCTGTCAGCCCACATGGCATTGGAGGCATTGGCCACTGGGACATTGTCCCGCCTCATTAAACCTGGACACAGACAGAGACATGAGCTATGATAGAACCATTCTTTACAATCATGATGATAAATATCATTCTTTAAAAAGCATAGAAATTTCTTGCAACATAGTGACATCTATATAGGCAGAACTAAATAATCTAACTAAAAATGTCCTTTGTTTTTAAGTTATTTTTAAAAGAGGTTCATCAATGTGCAGTGAATGTTGTGGTTTAAATTGTTGTATATCAAATTTCTGTGACTGAACACATTGGCATCAAGGCATGGATATCAAGAATTGGCCATATTCAGCAGTTTTGTAATTTTTTCTGGAATATTCTACTGCTTCATTCTGGTAGACTCATTCTATGGCCAAAGAAATATAAATTGAAACTCGCATACATAGAGTAACAAAAAAATCATTTACAATCATAATGTCTGTGTTTATAGTTCTCTTTTATTTTGTGATCTCTGAATTTCATTTGGTGTGACTATCCCCTCTATATTATCTTTACAGTACAATAAGATCCTTTAGATTCTATAACATCCTGTTGAGCTCCACCTGTAGCCCAGGTGAGCAATTACAGGTGTATTCTTAACACATCTCTCCAATCAACTACAATGGCCTGAACAGCAAGGGCAGGTATAAAACCTTTTACTGCCGAGTGCTTTTGAATCAAACCTTTGTTACATTGCTCTGAGTTCAAGACGTCTGGGGATTAAGCTGGGTCGATTTACAAAAGCTGAAAGTTGGTGTAATATATAGTGCTAGTATAAAATAGCTGATGAAGGGACCAGGCCTTTCTGTACAGGAAAATGTATCCAAGCCATAAAAATGTAGTTTTCATATTAGTGAAGAGGGTAGACCACAAGGAACACCCTCAGCAAATACACATCCAATACTTCACCACATAAGGTGTGTCTGCAACAATGGCAAAAAAAATTATACTACTTTGCTATTGTGTTTTGTATTCCAACCTTATCTTCAACCTTGAATTACTATGCTATACATGAGTACAGTATTTGCCCTGGGGATATTACCCTTATCTGTATAAAAACAATCATGTACTCACCAATCCAAAATAATGTTTCATTGCTTGCAGCTTTGAAAAATTCTCCCACTTTTGAGTTCTTTACAGAATCTTTGACAGTCACCAATTCAGCACCATAACTGGAAAGTACAATTGAACAAAGATGCATTTGAAGAAGATTTGTTGAATTTCTTAGATATGGCGGAGATTACACAAAAATGTAATGACATATTAGTCTTTTCTACCAATAAATAAATAAATAAATAAACAAATAAATAAATAAATAAATAATCATTTTCTTTAATTTTTGATAGAAAGCCATACACAATGTATTTTATTGTTTGTGTGATAGTGATGAAGTTGATCACACTCACCTCCTGCAGGAGTCCCTGGCATCTCTCCATGTTAAAGGAGTCACAACTATCTGGTAGCAGTCACCTTCATAGAGATGCCAGCCTAAAGAGAAAACAGAAATGTATGGAGAAACTGTGGTACAACCAACAAAGCAACAAACTTTACAAATATGTAAAATATTTGGTTGCGATTAAGCGAGAATCCGCTCGGAGATAGATCGATCCACAGTTAGTACGATAGGGTTTGGGAATGGTCCCAAACACTGGTAAAACCAAGTATTGGGACATGCTTTGTTAACCTTGGATATATTGGTTGCATTTCAGTTGAAATAGCAAAATGGATTGCTTTAATTAAAGTTGAGAATGGAATTTCCTATGACTGATTTTAAAGAGAAATCAAAATGTCAAATCTACGTATTCATATTATGTGTTTCTGTTATGTTGCTTGTCTCTTTTAAACTTTAAAAAATATTAAAAAATATACATCACTAAAAATTATTAAGGAGAGCATACAATCCTAGATGTCATTTGTCTCCTTTTTCATTCTATTGAAGAAACCTTGTTTAATAATATCACTGAAGAATCATAAGCCTATGGAGATTCATTGGATATTCCATCCAATTAATTTCTCTTTAAACAAAAACTTTTTTTTCTAATTAACTGCCCATATTACTGGCTATATGACCATGTCAACCCTGAGGTAGAGGTTATCAAAACTGCCATAGCCTCTCTCAGAACAGGTGACTAAATGACCATTTAAATATTAGACATACAAAGTATGTATGCATGTGTGTGTGTGTGTGTGTGTGTGTGTGTGTGTGTGTGTGTGTGTGTGTGTGTACGTGTGTGCATATACGTGTGTGTGTGTGTGTGTGTGTGTGTGTGTGTGTGTGTGTGTGTGTGTGTATGTGTGTGTGTGTGTGTGTGTGTAAATGTGCAAGTATGTGTGTATGTACAACTATGGTATTTGGTATTTGGCGTGTTTGCTGAAGAAAAAGTGAAGAGCATACTCAATAATATCACTAAGGCAAAGTTTTAATAAAGTGCGTCCTTGCCTCCTCTCTGACATAACTATGAAAAAAAAAAATTACCAGCCCTTGTGTGCTGAGATAAGGAGGAGATCAAAGAACTCTTCATCAACAGTCTTTGGTTTATTAATATCTCCTATGACAACTTTTCATTTGAACTCAAGTGTGCAAGCTGACATGGAATCATTCTGGGCAATTCAGACAGGTGAAGTGATGGATATGCTTGATATTCAGTTCTCAGAGGAAATTGCTTATATAACACCTCATCAGGGAGAGGTAAGGCCCATTTTCACTTTCATTATGATATTTACCTGGGGTAGCACAAACACTCACCAATTAAGCCAAATGCTAAAACACACTTAAATTGGCTAAACAAAATAGGGTTGGTTTGACTTGTTTCAGTCAAATTTAGACCATTTGGAGAAAAAAGTAAGGTAAAAATAGTGATTTGGCTAAGCAAAAGAAAAAAAAAACACCAGCACTACCCCAGAGAACGCTATACTGCTCACAGTATATTGCAGGAGATGCACCTGATCAACCCTCTGTTTACCTGGACTGACTGGGGATAAGGCTAAGTTCAATGCTTCTCCAAGTTAAATATAGCCATATATTTCCGTTATCAAAGGGAATACTTTGTTTTTTCCCTTCTTTCATCGCAAGATGTTATGATCTGCACTTACTTTAAGTGCCTGTTACTTCTGCTTAACTGCACATTCATCTCTCATAAAATTAATGTAACTTAGTTATTAAGTGATTACATAAAACAAAATGATCAATGACCAAAATTAAGAACAAGTGGGGACGTGTCTAATGTGATATGAAGGGTCAGGTTCTGACTAAAAACAAGCACGGGTTTGAAAAGAGTTGGTTTCATGACTAATATGGCACTGATAATACACAAAAGCCATAAACTGCAGGATTTCCATGTTATTCTGGAATACCTGGTGTTGACATTGCATAATAAGGGTTAGATTTCACCATCATGGAAAGGTGATACAGCTCTAACAATTGAGTTACACGTACCTCATTTTTTAAGGCAAAAAAATATAAAGTGGGAAGTCAAGCGAAGCTGTACATCTCTGTACTGCTTAAATCTATCTATAATTCTTTATGATAATGCTACAAATGATATAAAGTGAACCAAACAACATGGGTTAAATAATATATAAGGAGTAATAACACATATTACCGGTAATTATCCCAAATGTCGCTTATGTCAAGAAAATGTGTAATTTCTAAAGGGCTATGTATAAGATGACAAACTATCCAGGATGCATACCTAAAAACCAGTGAATATATCCAGATTGATATCATTATTTCCACAGACAAAACTTCATTGCAGGGAATCCAGATTAATTAGACTGATGTCTACATTCTGGGAGTTTTGGGCAACTGGAGATAATCTTTAGAAGCCATTAGAGATTCCAGACATCTTTCTGTCCCAGTGTTTCATTATACCTACATACGTGTACAAATGTAGTATTAATCTGATCTCCTTCCTTGTGGTTCTACACCGAAATATAGTGTCTGGGTCAAATGGCTGGAAGAAAGCTTACGGAAGTTGGAAAGGGAGTATATTTATGGAGAGTTCCAAATTCCACACCCTCATTCCTTCCCTTACCCTCCCCTGCCCCCCCCCCCCCAAAAAAAAAAAATAATAATAATAATGAATAAAAAATAAGATTAAATCACAGCTCAACTTGTTTTTCATCTATACCAGTCACAAGTGGCACTGATCTCTTTTATTGTCAGCTATCAACTAGGGCAGAGAGAAAAGATTTGTTTCAATAAAATATTTCAAAATGAATAAGGACAATACCTCAATTAAAAAAAAAAAACTTTTCACAATGTTTATGTAAGTGTATACATGTATATCTTTCAGAAGAAAATCCAATGACTTCATCTTATTTCACTCAAGTCTTTGGTTGATACCTGAACACTCTTCATAAAACGTTTGTACATACAAACTATTTGCCGGGGAGAAAACTTGTCTATTTTTTAGAAAATACTTCTTCTACGCTGTAGTCACAACAGCAGACCTTGAATATGGTACTTTTTTGTCCTTAAAACTGGCAGTGAAAAGCTGGGCCCCTCCCCTAATCCCCCAATCCCCACTCCACTGCTAATGATTTCACACATTAAGGTAATTTATTCTTTTCCTCTTGAAATAAATACATCCAAACTAACAAATAAACATCAATATTCAATGTACCTGTACATCAAGCAATCCATATATCACATCCAATGCTAAATTGCCACACATGTTTTAATGGTGACATTATTCCAGATGGTGTCACTGATAAAATACTCAAAAACAAATCCTTTCCGACCAGCTACAATGTATGCATGTCCAACCAGATGAGTTTCACACATTAATTCCTTCTGAAATGGCTTTATGGGTATACTTGGTGTATGTTCTTTATATACTGAACTGATGAGTGTGGACTGCTACTGCCTGAAACGCGGCAGGGATAACAGGATTAGAAACACCTCCTGATACCAGATTTAATGCTGTGCAGTTCCTTACTGTAACCTTAACAGGGACACAGCTGGATTCAACACAGTGACTTTATAAAAACCAAAATTATGAGGCTAGGATTCTTTCTTATTTTGTATGATACACAGGTTTCTGTTATGTATTTCTTCTCTCTGTTTGATGCTTTCTAGAGTTCAGTCTCATATCTCCTATGCTAATGCTGGTTATAATCATAGGGACCATTCCCTATCTCCCTGGGGAGTCTCACTAAATTGCTATCGACTTAACCGGCTTATATGTCTGTCACGCCTAGTAAAGCTGTGAGGGGGTAATTATCTTTACCCCCTAACTGATTCGGGAGGCGTGGCAGACATTTAAGCTGGTTAGTTGATAGCAATTTAGTAAGACCCCCAGGGAGTTAGACTGATCCAGATGGATCGATCTAGGCATGGGAACCTAGTCATATTGATCACTCATCTAGAAGAAGCTACATGTATATACTTTACCCTTTCCAAATGTTTTCCCAAAGACATTAAGATATATACTGAGTACTAGTGGGTTTACTTTTGTTGAGGATGACCAACACCTTGTTTTTCATTGTGACATTACATTTAAGATCAGTCAAATCAGTTATAAGCTAGTCTACTGCCTTATTGTCTGATTAGGTTCAATCCAAGAGAGAGCTACAGTGATAAAAATTCTTTAACTTTTATGGCCTCAGGCTGGGAAATGTGTTTTTCCATCTTCCTTAGATATTTGGTATCATTTTTATGTGTTCCTTCTCCAGAATTCGCTAAATTCCTTTTTTTATTTGGGTAAGCATGCCACAATAACAGAGTTTACGAACAGGTAGCTTGAAATTTGAATATAAAATTCCTCCCAAAATAAGCATAAATCTCAATTAATCATAGTTGTAAAAGATCATGACATTCCAAAAGTGCTTCTTTTATGTACATGAACCTACATGTGCAGCTCTGTGAGTAAATCAATATCAATTGTAACCCATTATCCAGAGACTATTGTGCTGTGTGAACTTTTCAACTAGTGAGTCAATATTTCATGACACTCCACCCCAATGGCAAGCACACACCCTTTGATACTTTACAATGCTTGAATTTCATCACAACTCAACAAATAGTTAATGGTATGAAACATGTAAATACTGCTAATATATTTCATTTCCACTTCATTTTCTTCATTTGGAATTGATTGCATTTCTTTGAAGCTTTTAGATTGGCTATACAAATATACATTTTTCTGAAAGTCTTATAACAATTTTTACTAGGACATGTTTTTCATTTGAGTTAATATACATTTTTTTTTTTCATGTTCTTTAGCTAGTCTTTTTTATAGTTTTATCAAAAATGTTTATCTTTTTAAAAGGCTTATTGTCCATTCTACATTTACCTCATATCTTAATTTGAGGTATTTACTGGTTTACTACAGTAGAATTACTAGTACATCACAAACATATCCACATTTGCTGCCAACTTTTTAATCATGTTTTTAATTAAATTACATAGCACATGTATTCTGTTCTGACTGTACATAGTAGACTAATATTCAAACATTTTAATCAGGTAAAAAACTTACCTTGTGGACAAACAAAGTTGAAGTCATTCTGAAAAGAGAAGAGAATATTCACATTACCAATACCAAAGACACAAGTAATTAAGATACAATTTATCATTAAGATAACAAGTATGGTATTTCTTGACAAGAAGTATAAAATGGTATTTAATATGTTGGATAAAACAATAAAAAAATATACTAATAAATATTATTATAGCATTTACTCATCATTGTGTATGCATGTGACTCGGTTACCTTTTAACTGACAATTAATTTCCACAGAACAATTGTCGATATTATCTTTTAAGCACAGAAAAAGCTAATTTAATCTAGTAAGTTAGACAAAACACTTTAAGTTGCCTAACACTTCAACTTAAAGTTCAAGTAGCAAGTGAATGAATGTCAAAATGCACGTACACGTAGTATCAATGGCAATAAATTTCAATGTAAACAGTCAAAACTTTGTCCATTGTAAGTACTATATCAAATTAAGTTTGTGCCAAAACCTATCTACGTAAATGCAGTATTCTTTTTAAGCACATGTAGCTGTAGATAGTTGGTTTATATCTGCAGTATCTACAGTTATCTATGTAGTTCTACCCTTTCGTCTAATGATATAAAATTATTGTTTACGTTCGCAACCAAGCACCAGTTTCAACACCGTATCTTCCGCCTGGATTATGTGATTGGTTCTTCAATGAAATTTCTTGTAAATTTGTTGTACAACCAATGTAAAAAGTTAGAATTTTAGTTTTCACTTTCCAAAAAGTTTGCATTTTTATACTAAAAGTTTTCATGAATGAGTATATTTTCATTCAAAAATAGTTTTCTATAATGTATTAAACATTCTTGACGTTTTTCTAAAGGCGGAACTAGCCAAACCTTTTCTCAGTTTATGTTCATCTAAATAAAGGAATCTGCAGTATAGAGGAATGCAATGTCCAAAAATCTTGTTACACGATACTCACTGTGGTTTACAGATGATAGATCAACATATACATATGACAGCCATCTTACCCGCGAAGGCAATTACTGCGACAATGGGTGGGGCGTCACGTATCAAAATCGATGCTTGTTATACAACTTAAAACAGGCCAAAAGAGTAAAAAGTAGGTTTGAACCTAATCTTGAATAAAACAGAAAACGAGCAGCATTGAGGGGAAAAACTATCATAATTGTGTTATAAGCAACTAATGAATTATTATTTAACCGGTATTTGTATATTCATAGAGTTTAGGTGGAAAAGTCCCTTTTGGAAATATAAAATCACTGTGGTGTACTGACAAGGAGTCCTCGGGGCAGGCGGGTATGCCCTACTGTTGGTACTCGGTGATTTAGTCCAAAATTGAGAGACAGGGCGGTCTCAGTCCCCCTTTCACAAAAAATAAGGGTCTGTTTCTTAACAATATTGACATAACACACTAAACTGAACTCACAGGAAGGGTGTCCCCTCCTCAATCTTGAATATTTTAAAATTATTACGCAATCAAGTTCAACAAAGGTGTTTTCTAACCGTAAATGTATTCTTGATGAAAAAATTTTGCTGGTAAAAATGTAAAATTTAATCCAGTAGTCTAATGCGTACCCTACCTATCATTATATTTGCTTGATTAGACCTAGTCGTGAGATTTTGTTTGGGTGGAGATATCTTGCTACAATATGCATGAAGAATGTCGCTTTAAATCTATTTGAAGTGACAGAGGGCTGATGCTAATAACGTTTAACCAGCTTCAAATATAAATTTGTCACTTATAATTCAGTTAAATTTGTTGGTATGTTAAATTTCCCCTCTTCTAGCTGGACACAGTAGGCCCTATACACCGTATAGGCAAAAGGCCACAGGCACTGTAGGCCTACGGACCCATGGGAGGTACCCCCCCCCCCCCCCCACCTTTGTTTTCTACAACAAATTATTAAAATGGCGGCAGATTTCAGTCCCACTTCTTACTCAATAAGCGCATAAAACAATACAAAACAAAGTAAATCCCGCCCTTCTCCCTTATTGTGGAAAACGTGGGGACGCCATTAGGTGTACCTTTCGAGGATGGCCCCTATCGAGCACAGTGTTAAAACTTATGCAACCATACCCTGATCACTGGGATAGCGTTCAAAAGTTCCAAAATTCAATAAAATTGATTTTCAAAAAGCGCTATATTTTAATCTGTTGCACGTAGTTTCTACAAGGTACCCTTGCGGCCAATCTCACGGCAAACGGACAGCGAGTACGTCCCCACGCCAACTATCAGTGTAGGGCTTACTGCATCACGCTACCGGCACACCACACCCTCGCTTTCTACAACCAGGACGGGTAACGGTAGAAATAGCGTTCATAATGACATAAACTTGTCAAAAATTCTTTCAAAATAAACATTGCAACATGTCTGAATTATCATTAGTACCTATTAGAAATTTATACTTACAGATTTTACCAGCCCCGTAGATACTATGGCACATGTTAGAAGAAGGCAGAGCGGTAACTTCCGTGTTGCACCTGCCATTTTCTCGAACTTTCTTTAAAAATTAAAGTTGTACGCCTGTCCTAGTGTCAGATTTGGGTGTATCCTCTAGGACATTCTCTTGGTAGACTACAAACGTCACTTCGTGTCTCTTGAGTAATTCTACCTTTGCTTAGTAAGCCTAAAACTAAGCAGTCTCCTCGGGCGTGGTTCGCTCTCCACTCCTGTGCCCAAACGTACTAGAATGTATTTCCAATACACATGATTCATAAACATAACAAAAGAAAATAAGCCCAAACTTATACAAAGGCCTGTGGTGTCGTTTTACTTAAATTGCAAGCTTCGTAAGGGCAAGACCTCTTGTTCCCGTAGCCTAAACGCGCCCAGCCCTCTTTTACAATGCCATTTCTTTTGTTAAGGCTTAACACATGATCTGTCAACTATGTAGCTTTTGAAAAGACGCCATAGTTAGTCAGGATTTATTCAAATACCTGAGCACACAACAGCGAACAGGTCGATATATTTAGTGAAATGACCTAAACAACCTAGCTTGATTCTGCGCAGGAAACGACTCGATTTCGACGGCTTTAAGAACAGGAACATCTTGCGGTACCCCGTGAAAGTTTTACGATACTCCACGCCGCGACAATGTTACGCTGGTTTGATACAACTGATAAACACCTGGGCTTAATTTCAGATATTTAAAAGAAGTAACAGGAAGAAGAAAAAAATACTTCTGGCTCAGGGAATCGCCGGGAATCTAGAAGCCATGAACTGACAAGCACAATTCGGTGTGCTCAGCTGAGAGCTCTCGGCGGGGAATAGGGACGCAAGGCATAGAATTTCTGGGAAAACAGAGATAATATCAAGGAAAATGAACTAGGAATTTGGTTAAGAGATATAGATGATGTATTATGTCTGTTATGTAGGGGATAATGTGAAGTAAAACGTGATGGAATATCGTGCTTGATCGATGTACATAAGGAAAAAATTAAGCAATGCATTGGCGCATGAAATGTCGATACCTTATGTTTCACTTATTACGTATTAGATATTAGAATTGGGGAGCAAAAAATAATATAAATAAAAACAGAAAAAAATAATAATCGCACGTCGTCCTAAACAGAACGTGCTGAAACTAATTATGAGATGCGATTTTTTATTTTAATTGTCAAGAAGGTGAATATTTCAAAACGCTTAATATGATTTTATCCAAGAAATGTATGATGATTCTAAGCTTCGCACGATTCAAATGCGCATCATTAAGAAAGGATTATAACACAAATTAGGGCGCTGTTCCTTCGGTATGCAGTTCTTAATTCCAAACCTCTTTCATCGTTTTAAAAAGGTCTGTTCATTATAAGGTCAACATGCCTGGGAGGACAATATGAGATCACTGAATATTTTTAAAGACTTAAAAGTCCCGTTAATTTTTGTCAGAATCGCTGGAGGCTTTTTTCACGTGCGCATGGTCCAGCAGGTCGTTATTACTTGTCACCTACATGTATGCTGCCGGCATCCCTATTACAAAACGTACGTAGAACAGGATACCGTAGACCGGGAGCTCCCAACTCAAATTCTATATGTCATATGACAGCGGGGAGGGGCTACAGGCCTATAGTTAACCAGCAGACAAACACAACTCCTGATTAAACTGATCTAGATACAAGAAAGTGTTATGCTAATTAATCCATAAAAAAACCTACCCCCTTTTGAAATGGCTAAAAATAAATAATATAAATAAGCTATAAAAATAAAATGACATATACCACCTTTGGTCCGTGTAAGATATTGATACTGAAAATTAAAGCATATTCTTAAGTTTTATCTTTGGAACAGTCGGGACATTAGAAAGAGAAAAACGTCTTGACAGCACGGTCAACAAACTTTTTGCACAAATAAAGAGATGCTTAATGCCAAATGATGTAAGCTAAACCTTAAAAAAACTTTAAAAAGTTTCAAATTGTGAAGTCGATGGTTCAAATAGTTGATGGCGTTACTTAACAACCCTCTGCCAGGGCCACAGATTGATTTTCACAAGAAAAAAAAAAAAAAAAAAAAAAAAAAAAAAAAAAAAAAAAAAAAAAAAAGCACAGATATTCCCCCGGCTAATTCGTAACACAAATCTCTACTGTATCTTATTGCGCTGGAGAAAAGTGCACATAATAATTTGCGGCCCTGGTAGAGGGTATTACTTAACGGGATTTCAAATATTTTTCCAGATATGGATGTGTCCTTCAACTAATGTGGCCATTCTCTGTGAGCACTTCTTGATATTTTGAAAGGCACTTAAAAGGATTATTAAAGCACACAGTATCGGGGGTAAACATTGTACTGCCTATTAACGTCACTTTCAAACATTTGTCTAATACGTGTACTGCCGGTAAAACAGATGTTTCTGTCCCACAAACCTCAGTGGCTATTAATGTAGTCATTTTTAAGTAAATGTAAGTGATATACCGCGTAGTTTTCGTTCGCTCTAATCATTACCCGTTCGTCTGTCTGCAGAGTGTCTGTCACCTTACTATATAGAACTGAACAAAGCAATATAATTCTATGCCATTTTGTATTACCTAACATTTCAACCAACGGGTTATTATTGCGTTTTACAGACAAAGTGTATAATGTAAATGTCGAAGGGTGAACTGAAATATTGCATAACATATAGGCCTAATAAGCAGGGTGTTGTACAGGCTAAGAAAATGTCTTGTTTAACCTGATACACATGTTCACGCCTTGTCATACCTTGAGTATAGAGGTGTGATTCTTAATTAAACCAAAACTCTTACGTTTTTACTCACAGTTTTAGGCCACCTTTCATCTGACATATAATTCTGTGACATAATTTATATCAGAAGTTGTTTTACAAATTTTATATCAACATTTATGGTTGAAAGCATATTTACACTGTCATTTAAAGTCCTTGAGAAGATGGTTACAACTTGTATCTTTGTCAAATATTCACAGCCTGATTTCTGAGTTACATTTGTCGGCGCTAAATGATATGCACGCATCCCCCCCCCCCCCCCACCCCCGTTTTCCAAAAACTGTCATTTTTGCAGCGTTGGTCACAATGATGAACAAAAGTGAACTATTTTTGACACTTTATTATTACAATTAATTAATGGTGGCTGTTAATTGTTACGTACTATTTGCAAAGGACTGAAAATTTGAAACCCGTGCAAATATTCACGAAATCTCAAAGCTCTCGAAAATTTGTAAAAAAAAATGATAATTTCGCCGAACAATACGTTTGAAAGGTACATTTATCATGTTTTTGAAATTATCACTGACAGACACACATTGGATTGACACTGTAGCCGAAAGACATTGTGTCGGGAGAAGCCGTGGCCAAGCAAACACAATCACACTTTATATAGATAGGCCCTACATGAGATAACGTTCGCCCTCATATTGCCAACAGTTGAAAATAAATATTTAATATTATGGTGCTTTCACAGTCATATCAGTATATAAGACTGAACAGCGTTAAAGCAGAAAATGGCCGTTTTACAAAGACGAATATGGTAAGAAGCTCCTTTTAAGCCGTTTTAAAAATAACCATTTTAACCCGTTTTATGTTGGAAATTTTTGTAACACATTTTCTATATTTCAGCTCATTTTATTAAAAATCAACACTATTTGAAAAATAGAGAAATGTTTCTTTGTGTTTAAGTACCTCATCATCACTATGACCAGCATATTTTCACGTGATTAATAATAGTAATAACAGAAAACCTTCCAAATATTATTTACAGTGGAAAGACAGTTACCTTATCTCGTCTCTTGACGTGGAGTACAATGGCAGTAGTCTTAGTGTATTTCTGGATTTCAATTGCACTGGAGCTGAAATTCACCATATCTATGTGGGTACTGAACAGACGTATGCGTAGCTTTCCAGTGGCCTCCAATAATTCAGTGACCAAGACAACAGCTATTCAAGGAGTTCAGAATACGAGCAATCCCTTACTTATGGGAAATGCATATCAACCTGCTGTAGACATATTCCAGGGTTTATCTCAAGATAAAAATCTTGCCAACTCTGGCAATCCCGCGCCCTTGTCACCGAACGCACAGGATCTTTACGCTAAAATCTTACAATTTAGTCAGAAGTCGCAGACTAAGGAGAACGAGGGACCCCAGCCTGTACAAAATATTGGCCAGTCCATACAGGACCCCAACGGCTCTCCATCCATGAGTGGCAGTTCTAATACAGTTCTTTCCAAAGGTATACCACCAGCAGGTCAACCTATACAGCCATATGGGCAGCCACTTTCCCAACAGCAGAAGTCCTCCTTTTTTGGCAACCAACAAAATTTAAATCAAATGACAAACTTCAACTCAGAAAAGTCCCACTCTGATATATTCGGAATAAAAGGATTACAGTTTAACTCCTTGTCCAATCTTGGTAAAGGAACAAATGAGTTTTTGGCAAAAACAACTGATTTTCCACAGGTATATGGGCAGAGCAAATTTGGATTAAATGCACCAATGTCACTAAATCAACAATTACAACAAATACAGCAACAACAGCAGCAAGGCAACCAGGATCAGTTCGAGCAACAACCACAGCAGCAATTTAACAATCTGGACCAACTACAGCAGCAACAGGTGCCCGTTTACGCTCCAGGAGGGTTGGCACATGTGCCTCTGGAAAGTATCCTATTTCCAGAGCAACAACCAGTACAGCAACCAATGGATTCTCAAGCTCCACAACAATATCAACTGGAACCAATGGCCAATAGTTTCCCTGTAGTCAAAAGATCTTCAACAATTTCAGAAAGGTCCAGTTCTGGAATACCAGCAATTCTACATACCATATGGAACGACCAGGAGGTCCCATCACAGTTTGCTCCTTGGATGGAATCTTGGTCAGAGACACATCCAGCATGGGATCGGTGGTTCTGGGTGAGGGATGATTTTCCAAAGCTGTTGAGTGTGGAGCCCCGTTATCAAGGATTTACTGCCATGCGCACAGATGCTTTGAGAATGGAGATGATGAAGTATCTTTTCATGTACTTGATTGGAGGAGTATATATAGACTTAGATGTGGAAAGTTTTCAGCCACTGGATGAGTATGTGAACAGATACCCCTGTGTCCTGTCACAGGAGCCTCTGCCTCACGCCTTTCTGAAGAACATGGAAAACGGACTGGCCAGCAGCGCCATCATGATGTGTCGGCCCAAACACCCCTTCTTCCGATCTGTTCTAGAATACTACACCAGCTTGAATCCTGCCTTCCTGTTGAGAGCTGACACCAGATTGGACAGCCTGTATCGCACCTACCTGCGCAACCTCCCCGCGGGGGCACCTGTTGAAGACCAGGTGTATTTAGCTGATCCCGAGGTGTTCATGCCAACACTGTCTGCACATCTACAGGACAGAGTAAGAGACCTGTGTGGAGGTAAACTACAGACACAGATCCCCACAGAAAAAATTACTTCAGTCTGTTCACAGCTGGAAGCCAGAGACTTCAAACCAGAACCCCTTTCTTCTTCTGTGACAAACCACCATTTTGCTAATTCATGGTCCGAGGAGTCCAAGAGGATCTTACAATATACTAAGAACATTAATGAACTGCTCCAGAACTTTGAGCCAGTATCTGAGAAGATGAAGAAAGCTGGACTGAACTGTATCTCATGTCAGACATAGTAAGTCTTCTAGTCATCATTCAAGGGAAGAGGGATCACAATCCATGAAGAGACACGTTAAACAATTTAACTTTGATGGAAAAATGAAGCTAGATGTACTTCTATAATATTTTTTTTGGATTTATTAGATATCTAATATAATGAAAATTATAAAAGATGTTGCACTTTGAAAACAATCATCAGTATTTATACAGTATTTAATTTATACAAGACTACAAAAAGCAACATGTAGGACAATTGTTATGTTAATAATGCAAACCATTTAACAGAGTAAAAGGTTCAACATACAAAAAAGTTAATCCTGGACTAATAAAAAATTTCAAAAAGGACTACAACCTTTTAAAAAGTTCAGCAATAACTCCAAAACAAAGTCCTATTTTTTTCATTTTGCTATCTCAAGTGGCAGTCTGCTTTTGTTAGCTGTACACACAGCAAGTGATGACAACATTTCATGTCACTGGTGTCTTCTCCTCAATCATCAAAGTGAATATGTTTGTTAGGGATAGGTGCTGAGTACGCCATTTTATCCACTTTCTCTTGTATCTGAAACGAAAATAAAATAAGATACCAACGAAGTAAAATATCATGTCATTGTCTGGAAGTAGGATTAAACTGATTTTAAGGTAAGAGGTGAGAAAAACACCCATTGTGTAAACATTCCATAAATGATATTGAAAATAGTGATTTGTTATAAACCTTTTAGTCTATTTGTTGAAGTGTTCCATTAATCTAAAACAAGCTTTCAGTAAACATGCTGTATGGATTAACATAGCTCAGGCACACCTTTTATATCAATATCTAAATAGCATTAATAAAACAGAAGTTAAATATCCCAATAACAATACATGTTCTATGCATTATACAGGTATACTGGTACTGATGTATTTAGCCTTTTTCATTGGAAGATTTCAGGCCATACATATATATAATTTTTTTTCTTACCTTCTCGGCTCCCCTTTTCTTTTTTCTTTTCTTTGAACCAAGTTTGGCCTCTCTATCAGCGTGCAACTTCTGCCAGTACTGTTTTTCTGCATCACCTTAATATTTAGACCAGAGCTCAAATTACCACATTATACAGAGGTTGAACACAGCTGTTTATGATTTATATTAAAGCCAATAAGTAAACTGAATTTTTGCCAAGAAATTGGTTTGGATTTTACCTTTCCTTTTCACAGTACTGTATAAATGTTCACAATGTAACATTGTTATAATTCAAGACCCATTTCACATACGATGAACGGAATTGGAATTTTCACTACCTGGCATCAGAAATTGTACTAACAGTATCTATGTCATAAGTTTCCCGTTTCGTACCTGTAACTTTGGTAAACTTGACTCCATCACAACCAGCAGTCAGAAGTGACAGGGCACTGTCAGCATCATTACATCTTATCATCCCCTCCTTCTCCTCATCCCTGACATCTATATAGGCTATACTGGCCAGATCCCCTATCTTGTCCTACAAATACAGACAAGTGCAGCATTTAAATGGCACTGCACACAAGTGAACAGGTAAAATCTTTTTTTCTACACTACATAACAAAGCAGCCCAGTCATTTGAACTAGGTGTTTTATAATTTCCTTCACAGTTGCAACCCTAACCAGTGTGTAATAAGACACTTAACTGCACTGCCGTTCAGTAGCATCCCCCCCTTTCCACAGTACAATTCCCAAAATTTGTTGCAAGAAAATTATTAATAGTTACTAACTCACATATTAGAAAGGCAACATTGTTTTACCAAGAAAACATAAATACCTTCAATGCCTTCCTTATGAGGGGTTGTCCTGCAGACACATGTACAAGGACTCCGGGCACAAAGTCTGGGGTCTTCTGGTTAGTGACCTGGGGTGCGGGTGGATCACAGGTGGCAGAGTTTGACACAAGCCTTAAACTACCTAAAATGATGGGAGTCATATGTCTAAGAATCTGGTTTAAGACAACAAAATTAAGGCAAGGATTTCTCAAAACAAATCAATGAAAAAAAAAGTTAGTAAAATGAGCTCTCAGACAAGTCAATTTCCTTTTATTTTCACGTGGATCTAATGAGTCATCAAGAAGTTAGAAGAAGTAAGTCTTGATTTTTTTCTTCCTATGAAAGATATTTATGTTGTATATATTGTACAATAGAACAGCTGGTATCAGAGTAAGAAAAGACTGACATCACTAAACACCAAATGTAACCCATTTACTCATCTTTTAAAATAATTCTTAAATTTCACTGCTATGTGTGTAAATTGACAAAGAAATAAAAAAAAACTTACTTCCATTCTCTGCATTCTCAGAATGCAGCCCCTTCAACTTCTCCTTCAACTTTGTCATATTGGCCTTTTGTATGGAAAGGTATTCCTTCTTCAAAGCTAGCCAATCAAGCCTACAAAACAAAGTTAGTGGTTAACCCAATGTGCTACTATAATTATTGTTTTCTGTACTATGAAACTGTACACTGATATCGATGTAAACAAATTATTGATTTATTAAGAAATTTACTTAGTGATTTTGTCATGACTGTCTTCTCATTTTTGCCCTGTTAAAGACAAATAATTGGGATATTAGTGGACAAACTTATTAATAAACAAATAATTTAAATACAAATCTCTACTGACTTTAAACATTATTATTATGCTTTGAAAAATAAAAAGAGAAATAAATAAGAGAAAAAAAAATGACATTAAATACAGGCCAAGTTCATTCTAACACTAAAACAAGTCTTACTTTGAGAGAACTCTAAGCTGGGGAAAATCTGGTTTTTTGTCTCTTATCTTCTTGTGCCTGTTTCTCTTTTTGGTGCCTTCATCTTCTAAGTGGTGTTCTTGAGTAATACTTTCATCAATGCGGACTTTTTTTGAGGCATGGCTTTCCAATTCAGTCAATTCTTTTAATTTTCTTCTCTTCTTTCCAGTTTCAGTCTCTTTGGCTTTTTGATCAGTTAAACTTTCTACATTTTGTTCAGCCTTAGTCACTGTGTCAGTATTCTTTTCAAGAACTTCTGCTCTGTCATCTGTTGCAGACATTTTTGATTTTCCACCATGGACTGGAAGGTCAGATTCGCTATTCCTCCTTTTCCTTTTCTTACTACCAGGAAGACTTTCTATACTTTCATTAGAACATTCACTTGTCTGTCTACGACGTTTACTGTTTTTTCGTCCTTTTGTTTCTTTTCCTTCAGTAGAAGAACTTTCACTTGTCAGGCGCAGGTGTTTTCCCTTTGGTTGCTGAGGATCTTCTGTTTCATCTGCTGAACTTTCCATACTTTTTCGTTGTTTGGTTTTCTTCGGGTTTTCATTAAATTTTTTCTTGCTTTTAGAACCATCATCTGTGCCTTCGCCAGAGGTGGATTCTACTGTCTGTCTCCGTTTCTTTTTACCTTGGGAGTCCTTTGTTTCTCCTAGAATATAGGATTATGAATTGCAATTCTAACATGAGTTTAGGTCCAAAGTATCATAATTTTGCCCTACCATGGTGGCGAGAAAGTGAATAAACCTACCAGGAATAACTTCAAAAATCAATGATTCAATATATATGATTCAGATAACTGTTTTTGTCCTACCTTGTTTGACATGTTTCTGTAGCTGTTTTAATGTTTTATTAAACTTGGGGAACTTTCCTGGTTTCTCTGGTGCATCTGATGGAGGATTGTTGAGTAGCTAAACACAGTGAAGAGAAAACTAAGTGTCAGATCACACAAACTATTACTTATGATGCTGAAGAGCATGATTAAATGCTCCAATAAAAAAGACTGTAAATGACTTCTTAGTAAAGTAATACATCTAAGTATGTATCAATCTTTTCAATGAGGAAGTTCATCAGTTTATTAAAAATTATGTTCTGCATAGCATTTTTGGTGTTTTTACTTTATAAAATAAAAGTATAAGGTAGCCTGATTTTCACTTTTGTTGCTTCCTCTAAATGGGAATCTTGAAATGTAAAGAATTTATGAATTAGAATAACCTTGATAGCTTTTTCTGCACCTTCCTGATGAGCAAACTCCACAAACGCAAATCCTTTATTGTCTTTTGTGCTCTTAAACTTGGGGAGACTCACATACGCCACTTCACCACAAGGAATAAACACGTTTCTGATCCATTCATGATCAATGCCTTGGGGTAGACATTCCTATGACAAAAAAAAGAAAGAATGCAATAGTATTTATATAAAAGAAAAGTGTAAACAGTGTGATTTCACATTTGACTTTCATATTTGCTATGTTCAAATGCTAAAAAAGGCTGGAAATAAAAATTACGTTTGAAATTGACGCAAATAATAATATTTACAAAATATTTTTCCTTTTAAAATGTCATTTCATGCTGCTTTAAATTGTCTGTGCTTTTAAGCATTAGATATCACACAGACCATTCAGAAAAGATTTACATGTCAGTTGACAAATATCCCTAATAAATTTATATCATATGAGGGTTCCATCTAAATAATGAACTTTGGATTCTGTGACAAATAACCAACTCTTTACCAAGTAAAGATTTGGAGAAAAATTTGTAAGTAAAATTTGGAGAATGATTAAATATCTTTCACTATCTTTTGTCAAACAAATAATCCCTAATTTTTGGCATTTCCTGCAGGCCTTGATGCTCCATCTTACCACATAAACTGTTCTGCTGTCAATATCTGCAGCATCTTGCAGTGGTCGGACTCTTTTCACCTTCAAGCCATCATCACTAACCTGTTTTTTTTTTCAAACAAGGAAAAAATTCACATAGAAAATGGCATTCATCAGCAATAATTGTTTTATATTTCAATGTGAACAAATTATTTATAAATCCTGCCTTAGCTATGGATTCCATTGTATCAATCTTATTATAGGCAAATCAATTTCTTATATCATGTTTTTGCTGTTTATATATCACTAAAATCTGAATGGCTTTTCCAGGGTGAATTACTCATCACAGAGCTGCTTACCGCTAGTAATGTCGATGAAGACAAACTTTTAGCAATTTCTGATATGTCTGTGGAAAGTGCCTTCATCTTGTTGAAATTTGTAAAAACTGACAATTCCACATCTGGAAATGAAAAGTTGAAACCATTTTCACACTCACTGATCTAGACAAAAGAAAAATAATGTGGTATCAGGAACTTAAATAAATCCTGGAATAACATTCTTAGGTGAAAGCTTTGACAAACAATTATGGAATTCTTTTCCTCCAATGACAAAATACTTAAAACTCTGAAACACTGAAATCAGATGGTCAAATATGAACTGAATGTATGATAAAAACTGAAAAAGTCTAACTAATATATTTAATACTTACATGAATCTGGTGTATCATCTATGAGTTTCTTCAAGTACCTGTCTTTCAAAAGATTTGAATCACTAAAATAAAACTCCATCTGAAAATAACCACAATGATATAAATCGTGTGTAAAGGACATCTAGGAAATTATTTCACATCTGAGATTATATTTCTAGGATTTTATAGACACGCACACTTGCTTAAAAGCTCGGGTTCTGTAAAGTGCAGACTGGGATTAAAAAATAAAACTTGGATAATATCAGGCAGCAGTATCATAGAAAGGAATGGTGTAATTTCAACAGTTATACACTACCTGTGATCTTATCTGTTTGTACAGCTGCTTTTTCCGCCTCCTTACATGCTTGTTCTGGATTGGCTGATCATCCTTGGTCTCCATCTCAACAAACCTAAATGACAACAGTGGGGTATAAAAAGTTACTGTTTGAGCCCTTAATACGCATACCTAGAAGTCTATATCGGTCCATCCAGTCTATCTATTTCTTCCTTTAAAAGGACCCCTAATTTGGCGATAAAACACAATTAAATCATGCTGGATGCCGAAACTGACATTGAACTTTATTCACATAGCAGGCCGATATATTTTACATTAAAAGCATGCTAATCAGAACTGGATAGCTACTGAGTTCACCTCTAAGTTGGACTTCAGCAGGAGGTCTATTACAGATTTCTAGTAGATATCAATAAGAGTGCTAAACGCAGGAATTTCGGGTACTTTTATTGCCTCAGTTTTCGACCTTACAAGCTCACGGCACCCTTACCAGCGGTAAGGGTACCGTGAGTGAGGCCGAAAACTGAGGCAAGCACTTTTACACCCCCCACCCCGTAATATATTTGCCTGATTGAAATTAAACTAACTCATCTTATTCTGTAACAGTGGTGTAAAATAAGATCAACATCAGTACAACATACTAAAAGCTTACTTACACGCCGAATATCTACTTTTTAAAACTATAATAACAAAGAGTTGAGGAACCTGAGGAAACCCGCTTTGAGTGGGGAGTTAACTTACAACCGATGTTGCACAATCACCTTTTCCACGTTCAGATACTTTACTTATTTGATGATTATGAAATAATCTAGAGGTTACTCAATTGATCAATTACATTTTTTATTTTATGGTCAGAACCACTGCTCTATTTTCCTCTTGCGGAGTGTTATAACCTAGTCGTGTGGCGTGTCTTGAACATAGTGCCCTCTTTCGACTTCCTTGTGAAAGTCAAATGCAATGATTTGAGGCTGTGACTGTGTTATTAGTGTGATTATATTATGATGAGATAAAGTCGTTAGTTCTCCGTTTTACGTGCACTCGACCCTTTGGTCATGATATGAAGTGGATCCAACACGTATTTGAATGTTTCAGATTCATCTTTTGAATTGCTTCGATCAACACCCAACACTTTAAAGTTTGACCGGGTAGGTACATATAACTTTTTCGGTACTTTTGTAGTATACACCCCCCCTGTAACTTCCTGTAATTTCCACTTTTCAAACAGTTTTTTTACATTCTCTTGTTCATCTATGTCAAAGCTGTTGAAATAAAACGCTTTTGTAATTACCTGTGGTCTTTTTTCAAGTTTTAAGCACGTTTAATAAAGCCCATTGAAATACTAGTACAATATGAGAATGGACCATGTTGGGTATACTACAAAAGTACCGCTTTACTTAGAAGTTCCCATCAATTAAAATTATCCATCTGTAGCTTAGTATCACTCGAAGAATTTTAAAGATGCAATGAAACTTAAATCCATAACCTGCGGGGGATGATAATTGAATAATTATTGGAATATTAGTCGATTCACACTATTATCTGAAAAATCCGGATTTTTTATATTTAAGTTTCTGGTAAATGAAAAACCTATTCAGTTCCCTGTACATACACAGTATAGAAAATTCCATGCTGAAAAAATACAGATAGAACAATTTATGATAGATAGTGACTATGCTATTAATTTGAACAATCACAAATGTGCTGCACAGGAAAACTCCATTGCATACAAAAATACAAACTCCAATTATGTATACTCTAACTTTTCCTGGTCAAAATAAAGATGGGATTGGGTAAAGAAACAGATGTCTTCATTGTAGAAAGTAGAGTATTGCAGCAGAATGGCACACATCGGGTGATGGGCATTGGTTCTTGTGCTATGGCCAGATCTTTGCAATCAAATATGGCTAATATTGTGTCAAAATTGGTCTAAGGACTACACGTGGAAACTGTGATTGGATTAATATTTGTTCCATTATCTGATCATTCTCAAACTTACAAAAATGATTTTTAGACTAAGAATACAGCTACAGTTTTTTTATGTGAAATGTTCATTTTTAACAAATTGGCATTTTCTAGGTGTGTCTTTCTGTGGGCTTGAAGACCTTTTAAATTTGCTAATCACATTTTCTGAATATCCATGATACTTATAAGTTACTGTATATGTATATAACATTATTAAAATTTTGTGGTGTAAGTACTAGCTGGTAATCATTATGTAATATTTATCAGTTGATCGACATGACTATCAGAATGATTGATAAAAGTACTAAATTATGGCATGACCGAAATTCAGTGGTAAAGCATTCTTCATTTAATTCAACAAATATTGGGTGGCCGCAAAAAGACTGATCTTTTGCATTCTCCATGTATAACACAATAAGCCTATAGTTGGGTAATTTGACCCAGTTACAGAGAATCAACATAATAGGCTTGAAACCCACCAGGTTAAGGACATTGATAGTATTCATGTGACATTTCATTGGGTCACAACAGGCTGTTTAAGGACAAAGAAAGCCCTAGCAAGTGACCAAAAGTTCAAAGGTCCCTTGTTCCCCATGAAATCCAGTCACTTTTATCATATGTTTTCCAATGCCCCTGTTCTAATGTTCACTGGTCAAAATCAAGATGGGATGTAGTAGAGCTACAGCTCTGCTGTTATTGTAAAAATTAGAGCATGGTAGCTGATATTTGTGTGTTGGCCATTGAGATTTGAATTATGCTTAGATCTCACAATCACATCATTTTCCATGATAAATGAAGTAATGATAAATTCACATCCGAGGGTCAGAGAACAAAAGTTCTTTTTCCCTACTCTGTAATTTTGATGGAAAATTGCATAATTTGCATTAATAGCATAATCACTGTCTATTATGAATGATGTAGCTAGGTGGCCATCTTAGATTTTCTCAAATTGCCCAAGGATCTATACATAATCTTACGGGTTTATGTCAGGCGCAATGAGGATGTGAGAAAATCATTTAAAAGTTAACTTTATTTCATAATGACTGTATATAAGATTTTTGGGGAAAAAACAGAGGTTGAATATTAAAAATGTGAACTGTCTTCTTAATATTGATGTATTAGTATTTTATTATTATTTCTTTTTCCAGCACAGCCATGTTGGTCTACATGATAAACAAGCGAAGACTGAGAATCCTGCTGCTTGTAATACCTACAGTTCTGGCATATTTCTTATATATCACAGTGTTTACAGCATCAGATGATTTCAATGCAACACACAAGCCACATGTTGAGAAAAGCTGGGATGAAAAAATTAAAAGTCACCACCTTCATGGACTAGACCTTCACGGTGGTCCTCTCCATAACCATGCTGATGCAATAGCATCTGAAACTGGGAAAGGAAAAGAACAGAGTAAAAAAGGACAGATGGTAGAAAAAGAGGGAGGAAGGGACAGTAAGAAAGAGAACTATTCCAGTGGAAAAAAAGGTGCTCTGAATTTAAATGGTAGAGGTTTTGATGTTCTTCAAAGAACTGATGAGGTAGAGGATGAAAGAGAATCAAGAAATGGAGTTGTGAAGGAGAAGGCTGACCTGAAGTATCAGAAGAAGGAAGAAGAAATAGCTGATGAGATAAGTAAACACGAAAATGAGATGGAACATGTGCAGATGGAACAGTTGGAAGGAAAAGGACATGTACAGAAGCCCAGTAGCAAACTGTTACTAACGACCCATGAGTCATTACTTCCTAAGGGTATACAATACAAAGGTGGACTACCTTCTCTTCAATATGCACCACACAAAGACTTGCAGCAGCAACCAGTTGAAAAACAAATACAACAAAACAATTTTAGAAGCCATAGCGAAACTACTAAGGCCACTATGCAGCAACAGAATCCCTTTGAAGGACAGCCTGATATTACTGCAGCTAGCCACACACATTTAAATATGAGTATTCTTAAGCCAGATAGTATGAATAAGAATATCATTCTCAATGCAACTATAAAAAATGACACTTCACCAAAAGATAAAACAGATGAAAACTCAGTTATTCAGCATCATGTATCAGATGCACCACGCAATGGACAAATAGATCAACGTATTTCTGAAACACAAAAGTCAGACTCACAGCAGCAAAAATTGGTTTTACAGTCAGGCTTCCAGCAACAACCAGTGCCACAACTGGGTAGTCATCAGTTGCCATCAACTTCACAGTTAATGGGGTCAGTACAGCAGAACAATAGAAATCAGGCCAGTGATCAGCAAGCAGCAATGAAAGGACAAAATCAGGAAGGAAAAGGGACAGGACATGCATACATGCAACAACCAAACATAAAGAAAGAGCCAGCACAGCTGTCAGTGAACCAACCAGGACAACAACCAAATGTTCAAGGACAAGCAGGTCAACAGTTCGTAAACCAACCAGGACAACAACAAAATGTGCAACTTCAAGAAGGACAACAGCTAGCAAACCAACCAGGACAACAACCAAATGTACAACTTCAAGAAGGACAACCAGTAGTGAACCAACCAGGACAACAACCAAATGTGCAACTTCAAGAAGGACAACAGCTAGTGAACCAACCAGGACAACAACCAAATGTGCAACTTCAAGAAGGACAACAGCTAGTGAACCAACCAGGACAACAACCAAATGTTCCAGGACAAGCAGGTCAACAGTTCGTTAACCAACCAGGACAACAACCAAATGTGCAACTTCAAGAAGGACAACAGCTAGTGAACCAACCAGGACAACAACCAAATGTGCAACTTCAAGAAGGACAACAGCTAGTAAACCAACCAGGACAACAACCAAATGTGCAACTTCAAGAAGGACAACAGCTAGCAAACCAACCAGGACAACCAAATGTTCAAGAACAAGCAGGTCAACAGTTCGTTAACCAACCAGAGCAACAACCAAATGTCCAAGGGCAAAAAGGACAACAGCTAGCAAACCAACCAGGACAACAACCAAATGTGCAACTTCAAGAAGGACAACAGTTAGTAAACCAACCAGGACAACAACCAAATGTGCAACTTCAAGAAGGACAGCAATCCGTTCACCAGCCAGCTCAGAAAGCAGCAAGTCAGCAGCAGCAACTAGAAGTGTCGCAAGGACAAAGAAGACAGAAATTTAGCCAACAGTTTGGACAGCAGATGCCACAGACTGGCGGCCTGGGTGGAGCACCAAAATCAGCCACAAATGCTGAACAAGTACTTATCATAGCAGATAGTCAGTATCCACTCCCAGACCTGCCAGCTGCCCCAAGCACTATTCCTAATTGGGTTCCAGTTGAAAACTACATATTTACAGCTACACAGAAAGAGTAAGTGTGTTAATCATATTGGGATAATAAAATGCTGGTTATGATTGTGAATTTTATGCATTTATCATGTTTCTTACTTTAAGTTTGGAAATATAAAATTACAGGTACTGAGCTTATGAAATAACTTTTATTCTTTTTTTGAAACTTTTATTCATGCATATATTTATTGCATGACCAAAAATTCATCAAAAATTGATATAAACCGTATTATTTTCAGAATGCCTATAAACTCACGTTACCTTCCCACCATTGGCAATGGTCATGTGGGCACAGTGGTGTACAGTGACGCCATCTACATGAATGGGTTATACAATGGCCGCCTGACGTCAAGTCACAGGGCAAGGATTCCCTCCTCGTGTGCAGTGAACATCACTGCTGTGGAGCCATCACAGGGTCCGCTGGTCAGATTATATGCACTGAATGTGGCAGAAGGTATTTGAAGATATTTTGAAAGAAAAAAAAACCGAGAGATATTTTGAAAGAAAATAAAACTTACTATTACTTCACTTACTTTTTTTTGTTTGGCATAATTGAAGGCAGATGTTCCGGAATTTAACCCTGAAAAATATTTTCACAAAAATTTGTTTATTATAAGTTGTAAAAAGAATAATATTATATAATTACATGCCAGAATTAATTCTCATGAATAAACTCACACATGTAAGTTTCTCATATGATATAACCCTCAGCAGGATGTGTTACTGTTCAGTTGAACTGAATTCCAGGTGTTTTCACCCAAGTTATCCGAGGCCAGGGCTACAACATCACCCAGAATATGTATGCTCACAGGGCTGTCCCCCAGCTACTGGTGGTAGAGGTGGAGGTCCAGAGAGACGGCACCACAGGGCCAAACAAAATCTCCCTTAATCTAAACTCTGGGACCAGCAGCACTGATATTAGCTATAAAGATGGGGATTCTGGATTAGCTGGTGTGAAGTAAGTGTTGAATCAAGTTCACGTCAGAATTTATTTATTCTGGAAATAGACCTGACACACACCAACCATGTGACTAGATAGAGGAGGATTCGGCATCACATCTTAAAATTTTACAGAACCACAGAATCTCGATAGTCAATCACCTTTTGTGAATGTCAGAGTCTGATAACCACACACACAGGATGATTTGAAAATGAAGAAGCTGGCACCCAAATCTCTTAATTGCATCTGTTTAATACAGTATAAAATGATTTTGCCTATGGGACTGAATTTCTCTAGTAAATTGACAGTTAATCTAACTTTTACGCTTATCAAAGCCTTTCTTTTCTCCCCACCAGATACATCTATGGCCAGATTAAGGAGACAGAGCTTGCTGGCATGACACCCACTGAGTCCCATGTGTTCTACACAGAGGTTCCTCGTGAACTGGTGGTTCCCCCTATGGTCAAGAAGATGAAGTGGGTGTCCATCACTTCTGCCAGCTACAGCAAAAAAGATGCAGAAGACGGGTTTCAGCTGGGTGAGTGTAAAAATTATAGAAATTCAGTTTGAAAAAGTGTCCTGGTTTGATGTTTGCAAATTTTGAAGTTTTACATCCGGTTCAGTTTTCAATTCAAATTTTTGAGGGAAAATGGTTTTGGTAAAAAGGTTAATTTGATATGTTCTCATGAAACTAGGGCTCCATATCATCAAATTCACCCAATTAATCATACAATTATTCTCAATTCCTTCAAAAATAACATGAACTCTCTGCCATGTCACCAGGTATGGCTCTGGCCAAGAAAAACCAGCTGTACAGCAACCATGTGACAGCGTGGAATGAGGTGTGGAAGAAAGGAAGGATAGATGTCTCAGACAACAAAGGTCTGGCCAGGTCTGTCTATGGCTGCCTCTACTACATCCTCAGCTCCTTGCCTCTGAAGGAAGACACTAACTGGCCTTTTATAGGACTGAGTCCGGGAGATCTGGCACACGGCGCGTATAAGAAGGTAAGATATTTTGAAGTATGATTTTGTTATAGCTTATTCTTGAAATGGCAGAAAGTCAGTTGTGAGAGGTGATAGGCCCTCAAAGACAAATGGATTAAATTAAAGCACTTTGCACTTGTTAGAACCTGTATGATGGTACGTCAGAATATATGTACCGAAATTGAGGCCATCTTCTGGGTCTTTCAAAAGATGGTCAGATTTTCAAGTTTACATTGATGGGTATCTAATTTTTTCTGTTGGAAGGTGGTCAAAAATGGAGTATGATTCAACAAAGATTATTTGGAAGACTGTCTGAAAACATCTCTGGATGATGCTTTCTGAATTATTTTATCTGAGCATTTGAGGCTGTTTTCTTGTAAATCGGTGATTTAAAATTATGAAGGTTTTTAACATCAGTCAAGTTTCAGTTTGCTGCAGGTTTTATAGACAGTATTTCCTTTCTTTTTTTATAATAACAGAATATTAGATATTGTCAATACTCAACAGGGGATCATTGAGGTTTGATAACTTTGAGATAAGGGTATCAGATATCAGGCCCGTAGCCAGCAATTTCAAAAGGGGGGGTTTTTTTCTGAAAAAGTGGAATTTTTCCCATAAAAACTTGATGTACCTTGACCAAATTGTAATCAGAGTGGACCTTTTCCCAGCAAAAGTGGCAGTTCTTTCGAACCCCCCCCCCCCCCCCCCCCCCCCGGAACCCCCCCCCCCCCCCCCCTGGCTACAAGCCTGGATATGATGATTTGTTCGTGGATCTGGTAAACAAAACTTTGGGAATTCATTCTTACTTATCATGCATGTTGATACTAGGTTTGTGTTAATAGGATGATCTTTTGAAAATAAATAAATCAGGATCCCCTGACACAAGAAAAGATTATGTACCTAGAATTATTTGGTCATTAAGATATATATTCTGATTTTTTATTGTCATCAGATTATTTTGTTCAAGTTATCTTAGTATAATGGGCAGTGTGTGGCCAAAGTTTATCATAGTTGATGCTGATTATGGAATTTCATCATTGATGGCCAGTTGTAGTAATGGTGTGGTTTAAAATTTGGTTGTGATTACACCATGATTTCATACATATTAACAGGTTTGCCTGGAACAAATTCAACCCTCATGTTTATTATTATTATTATATTCTACACTGTGTAGTTCCTTTTCATCAGGGCCTCGTCATCTGTTCAGATTATAGTCAACAAAATATGGTAAATATTACTGAAACAAACCCTGTCTTTCCTGTCTCATCACCAGGACTATGAGGGTCATGTGTTCTGGGACCAGGAGACCTGGATGTACCCTCCTATACAGATGTTCTTCTCTGACCTGGCTAAGATCATGTTAAAGACCAGGACTAGGACTCTAGAAGCAGCCAGGCATAACGCCATACAGAAACATCTGAAAGGAGCCAAGTATCCGTGGGAGAGTGCCTTCACAGGTGAGTGCAGTGACAGAGAAAATGTCTTGTTCTTTTATCAACAGGCACCCAAAGACCCAATTTATGATTACAAGTGACAGAATTTTATTAGTTTAGATAAAATTAGTTCTTTTTTTGTTACTGTATTGAAAATATTTATAATGGTTGCACTACTAGCTTGCAAACCAAGCATTTGGATGTCAAGTTTTTTGCTTCTTATTCTCAATATTATGATGAACACATGGCATGCATTAAGAATTATGGAGCACGGGACTGCTGCTGTTATGGTGTGGAAGAATGAATTTCATTGTGAACATTATTCCTGTAGGTGCAGAGACCAGCCCCAGCAATGATACAGCCACATATGAGATCCACATTAATGGAGACATCTCCCTCGCTGTCCGCCAATATCTGTACTCTACTTGGGATGTTGATTTCCTGAAGAATGAGAAAGGCTTTGATATGGTACTCGGTATTGCTGATTTCTGGGAGTCACGGTCCGTTGTTGGAAAGGGAGGAAAACTGGAAATACACAGTTGGTTGAAATTTTGATTTTGATATTTATTTCTACAAGAAAATGCTTATTCATGATCTCTTCTCATGCTTAGAACTTTGAGTTTTTTTAAACATTAAGTGTCATGAGAAATATTAATATATAAATTATTTTTACTGCACCCAAACTTGTGTATAAAGCTGAGACTTACTTTTCTTTTCTTAGCAGAAAAGATGAAAATTGTTCTAGTTGTAAAATAGCTTTCGCAGACACAAACTCTGAGACAGTCAGTTATTGCATGTGGTCAGTGCTTGTCCTGTACACAGTCCCACATAGAGCAACAGGTGCTCCTTGCCATACCTGACCAATTAAAAATTTAGTCTAGTAATCTATATAAATGTTTGCTTGATTTTATACTGCATTGTCATGGATCACATGCTTCAGTGTGACTAGGAGCAGATTCAGAACAGAGTATTAAGAGATTCGTGGATTAAATATGGTGACCCACTAAAAACTTGCCGGGGATTACGCAACAAGCAGTCAAGTTGGTTGACCATATTTGATCCGTGGATCTGTAAGTTCTGAATGTGCACTATCTATGCCTCTGCCTGTGTTCTAGGTGTGGATGGCCCTGATGAATACCACTTCAATGTGAACAACTCGGTGTACACTAACTATGTAGCCAAGATCAGCCTATTACTGCCAGCCTATGCTGGGAAACTGACCGGGGTTAAGGTGGACCCCAAATATCAGAAGATGGCAGAAAACATGTATATACCCTATGACAAGAAATTGGATTACCACCCGGAGTATGATGGGTTTACATTGGGTGAGTATGATAGGTTTACATAGAGTATGATGGGTTTACATTGAGTGAGTATGATGGGTTTACATAGAGTATGATGGGTTTACAATGGGTGAGTATGATAGGTTTACATTGGGTGAGTATAATGGGTTTACAATGGGTGAGTATGATAGGTTTACATTTGTTGAGTATAATGGGTTTACAATGGGTATGATGGGTTTACAATAGGTATACATTGAGTGAATATAATAGGTTTACATTGCGTGAGTATTGCATTTCCTACAGAATATGTAAAGCTCACTAGCTGGTTTAATTTTAGTCAACAAAGCAGTCAGTTGAAATAGTAGAGTTATTAGGAATTGACTCCTAATTTGCTTTATTATTCTAAATCCAATGTTAAGAATCTGTGGCTGGCAGTCATTTATTTTGGAGAATATGTCTTAGATAAGAAATTGCAGATTTTTTCAGGATGTGACTGGGTTGTTATATACCAACTTTATCTTTTAAAACACTAAAAACAATTTTATTGGTTTTTGAATACAGGTACTCAAGTGAAGCAAGCAGATGTGATCTTGCTGGGTTATCCTCTGATGATGAACATGTCTACAAGTACCAGGAGAAATGATTTGGCGTTTTATGAAAAGGTAAGGAAACATGGATTGTTATAGGAGATCATTGTATTAGATGTAGGCTATGTAGAGCATGTTCCATTTGTAGAATGTACTTATAATATAAATTATATTAATTATGCCAGAAAACTGAAATGTATTGTAATTGATACATTGTTATATGTTATTGATATTTGTTAAACATAAGATAAGGGTAAATTAAATGCCATGTATGAGAACTCTGGTCTGAGTTGGCTCAGGTCTTGTGGAGGTGGATAAAAAGAGTTGTGGAGGCTTCAGGTCATGCCTTTTTACCTGTCGCTGAACTCTCTTGAAGGGCGTAGTTACACTATGTGCTTATATATATGATGAGGTATATGATTTATATGTGCATTTATCCATATCCACTTCATGTTTATTTCCTCCCTGTGTATTTCAGTTGACGGATATCAAAGGTCCCACAATGACCTGGGGGCAGTTTGCTATCAACTGGCTGGAATTGAAAGCTGTTTCTAAGGCAAATAGATTCCTGAAGAAAAAGTTTGCGAATATAGTACAGCCATTCCAGGTAAGGGTTTTAATTAAAAACCAGTGCGCTGTATTTATTGCCTTTTTTGTTCTGACCA
Source organism: Lingula anatina (assembly GCF_051362555.1). Classification (NCBI taxonomy): domain Eukaryota; kingdom Metazoa; phylum Brachiopoda; class Lingulata; order Lingulida; family Lingulidae; genus Lingula; species Lingula anatina. Next base: position 47,711,129 of record NC_141768.1, read on the forward strand.
GTATTGGTGAATAAGATCATAGAAGTCTTGTTGGAAAAAAGCAATTGATGATTCGTCAACGTTCCAAAGTACATCAGACTTTACGAAAGGCGTCGGACCGTCGGACATGCCTGGCAAATTTCGTCTCGGTCCGATAAAAAATCCTGTATCGTCGGACCTTATGTCCGGCGAGTTTTCAAACTGACTGGGAATGTGTAAATATAAGGAATACGTTGTTGTTTCTTTTCTGAACGATATATTTTACTTCATTCGAAAAGAGAGACGGTGTGAAAATCTCGGGGAGTTCCCAGCTAATTATACTTAATTTATGAACCTCAGTTTCACTCACAAATATTATTTTGTGACTGGCTGAGGTTGGGGAATTCCTGAATGATGTAATGTACAGTCTCGTTTTCGTTTTCGTAATACCCTACACAACAAAATGGCCGCAACACATGTACTCGTGCTATTTGCGTTTTTACCGACTTGATCCTCTGTTTCTTCATTATTAGTCGTACACAGTACTCATGGATAAGCCTTTTGCTTAGAAAATGACGTTGTTGAACTTTAAACACTTCGTTGGTGTAAAGCGTGGCAAAAACGAAAACGAAGTGTGGAAGAGAAAAGGAAGTTTAATAAAATTGGAAAGAAGGTAGGCCCTGGCGGACTTGTGATCTGTAGGAGAGGAAAATAGTGTGTGCCGAGTGTCAGGAGTACTAAAGTTATCATTTTGATCAATAGCAACATAACTGTTACAGCTTTATTACGGGTTCTTAAATTATGGAACATATGTACGTATTTGCATGTACCGTTCATCATGAGTTGGAGAAAGTGCACATGAACTTGAAAGCTCACAGTTTGAGTTTCTTTTTATAAAAAAAAAATAATAATAAAATGAAAAAGGACTTAGACCCGGACTGGACAGTCCCTGTCAAAGCTTCAATTGGATGAAAGAGACTGCCTTACTGTGCTGTTTCAAAATGCATATACTATGTTATTGCCAAAAACAACGTGTGAAATGGTTATCTGATTAACAGACGTTTTTATGGACATACATTTGATATTACTAGCTACACATTCTTCATACTTGTATTGTTTTTAGTCCTTGTGTCATTCCACAGCGTCTTTTTCATTCAATAAAAAACAACTTGTTATGCAAGTAATTTTTTGCCTATTTTTTTTTCTTTCTTATTTTACTTTTTTACAAATAAATATATATCAAAAAATAATATTTGATTTAATGTCAATGATTTAAAACGTTAGAAAATACACATGAAAACATGAATAATGGTTCATATTTCTATTATTTTTCTTCGGTCTGACAGATTTTGTTTCGGTCTGACAAATTTTCAAGCTTGTCAGACCGAATGTCTGACATATTTTTTGGCCTTTCGTAAAGTCTGAGTACATGGTATGTTTTTTGAAAAGTTCAGGGTACACTTTAAATGTTTGATATAATTGGTAGGAGATTTTGTTTATATTGTTCTTTTTCCATAAAGATCTAACCACAAATTGATTAAAATTGAATTAAGCAAGTTCAGTAAGATATTTTTCATATAGTCACAGATAATGATAGACGATGAAAACACTTTTCTGAGAGCAAACATTTTATTTGCTGGTTATATACGCTTATTTATTTGAACTTTTAAAAAGATTAAATGAGACCCAAATAATGCTAATGATGATTATCATAATAATATTATTTATTTAGAGCCTTAAAGCTTGATATGTAGAAAAAACTTTATGCTGTAAAACACCTATCAAAAAATCAAAATTTTAAGCTTGAAAGACTCTTTTGAGTCGAATTAAAAAGTTAGAATCATTAGCTTAAAAGATGCTTTTGACTGAAATTCATTCTTTTCTCATCTCTCCAGCTGTGGACAGAGAACAGTGATGGTTCGGGTGCTGTAAACTTCATCACAGGAATGGGAGACATGCTACAGTGCGTACTGTTTGGATACGGGGGAGTCCGTCTCAAGGAAGATCGACTTGACCTTGACCCTGTTCTTCCCCTGAACTCCAAAACTATGAACATCACTGGGATGGATTACCTGGGCGCTTCGCTGGACCTGACCATCAACGAGAAACAGATGGCAGTAACGCTAACCCACCAAGAAACTAACTCCCCTCCGCTGACTTTAAAAACATACGAAAAGCAGGTGTCGTATCCGTTAAAGCTGAACTCACCTGTGAAGATTTCCCCACAGAAGGTGGCAGTGGTAGCCACCAGTTAGCCTGCTTGCCATCTCCACACCTGAAGAAAAAATGCTCATTGGTGCCTGGTCCTGCTTCGACAATAGTGGGATAATTGTTGCCTTAATTTAGAACATCTTTTACTTGGACAAATTTACCTTAAGTGACTTCAGTAAAGTTTCAACTGTCTTTATTGGATATAGTAAATTTTTATAAAATTTGTTTTTAAGAATATGTTACAGTAGCAAGACAATACTGTTAAATAAGTCTTTAATGATTGTATAATGGGTGAGGTCTCCTAGATACTTATTAAGTAAGTGATGTTATTTCTGTTAAAGGTATATATAATAGGGGATATCTTTATGGATGAGTAAAGAAATGGGTGGATTCAGTCAAGTAATATTCTAGTTAATGTGGGTTAGTATATCCAAGAAACAACCTTAGTTTTAGTGATTTATTTAAACAGCTGTTAATTTGATCTCAAATACACTTTTACATGTTATGTGCATCTCTTGATTAAGGTGTTGATTAAGCATTTAATGCTTGAAATATTTCCATATACCAGAAAGAAACCTTTTGCGATTAAAATGTTTTTGTAAAATTATTTATATAAAATTTAGTAATTTCACAGTTTGCAAACAGTCTTCACTCAGTTGTACTTATTTGTTGCCCTACTTTTTCTTGACAGAAATTTCACTTTGAAATGTTTGTTTTAGAGATTTAGTGTAGATACCAACCATTATTGCTATAAAGTGCTGGTTGTGGTTATTTTGATTCAGTATTCAATTGATTAATTGTAAAATCCTATATTTAGGTATGTTATTGAATTAAGGAATATGAGCAGAATTACATCTTTATTTATTATTTTAATTATTTTTTTCAAATATTTTATGCAGCGGTCAGGCTTTTAACATTGATGTTTGTATGTACAATTGACTGCAAAGTCTCTGAACACTTCCTGCCAGAGTTCAGTGATGACTGCAGTGATGACTATAGCTACCATGATTTATGTGATATTTAAATGATGTTGGACATGAAGATGTGATTTTTAACAATGACTAAGATGAATAAAAGCATCTATTTATTTAAAAACCCATTCTGCAACTTTTATGGGATATATTTGAGTTTTTGGGCAGCACCATGTTTCAAAGAAGAACGGAAAATTACATTAATTTGAAAGTTTTTGGGATAAACACTACTTTGCAACAGCAATTGCTAACAATAGCAGAGTATCCGATTGTGTTAGAGAAGCAAGGTGTTGTGCACTGGAGGAGCGCAGTGTGCTGGCTCGCCGCAATGTTTACCTGCGAGTTTGTACAAGCCTGCGTTGTCAGCTGATCTGTGAAACACCTTCAATCTGTTCAAAAAACCTATTTGTTTTCACCTTTTCCATTATATGATTAACTCTCGCCTGATCTTATCTCGGAATCATGTGATGCTAATGGACGAGGCAGCGCCGGGCTAATGAAGCGATAGGACACCCTACGGCATATGTCGGCTCATAAACTCAATTGTTTTATTTCGTTTTTCTGTTCAAGAAGATCTTTTTTATTTTATGTCTTCACTCTGGAGGCGTTTTGTCGTTATTTCGCACTGATACGTTCCTTACCCGCAAACTTCTGTGTCATTAACTGTTTGTTCGTGATTCAAGGGACATGCATAAAATGTTAATCTGCATCCATTTTTATTTTTAAAAAATAGGACTCTGTTCCTAGCCTACACTAAAGTTTTATAAAGTGAAATCTTGTAGATCTTGGTTGCTTGCCAGAAGAGAAGAGTTCTGAAAGAGAGAGAGAGAGAGAGAGGGGGGGAGTGAGAGAGAGAGAGAGAGTCCACATTTCTATCCGTAGAACCGATATTGAAATGATGCAGCGGTCTAAACCTGTGTCCAGCAGTGTTGCTAATATTTGGTAACGAGGCCTCCACTTAGGAATAGACCTAGTTAAGTTTACATGTGCACGCTCGAGTATGGATCGCGACAGAACTAATTTTCACAGTGATTTTAGTATGTTCTTTCTATCAGGGTTTATCTGCTTTTACCCTCGTATAACGTTTTACAACGTTTATAACTTACGTGAATATTGTTTTCCCCTTCAATTTTGTCTCTATGGGTTTTAAATCGTATTTATAGTTTTCTGAAGAAATGAAAAATATGCTCGTTTTACACAGTTCAACTTGAGGTGCACTAATAATTGAACACGTGTTGATATAAGAATGTGAGCCCCATTGGAATCCAACTGACCGGAATCTCGGGAAATGTCACGAGAGGACAGACAAATATTGGCACATAGGTCAATTAGTGACAGCATTCTGCACTCGAAGTGCAAATTTTGTCAAAGATCATATTGATAAAGGTGACAGTAAATTTGCCCTGTCAATAGACAGACATTTGACAATAATTGTTCTTATTTTGCCCCAAGAGGTGCGCTTTTACAGGGAAAGTTGTACGGGGAAGGTTGGGCATCTCAGCTGTATTTGCAGTCTCTCTAGAGTAGAATAACTGTTAAATAATCATTTATTTTGTACCATAGTATTGGTATAGAGGAAATAAAAGTCAATTTCCAAGGCAAGTCTAAGTTTACGTCTTCGCAGTGTCGCTTAGTTCCTCGTGAGTTTAGTTTGTCAGCCAAATGCACCTTTTTCACTTAAAAGAGTTTTTTTAATTATAATTTTTCAACACATATATTCCTCCTTCTATAAGCCATCTATTCGATGCTGTCTAACATCCAAACAACTGAGGCCAAAAGTCAATCTCTTTGAACGACCTTTAAACGTGCAATAGAAATCGCAGTAGAGTACACCGAATCAAAACACAAATTTAACCAGAAAAAAGATATCCTAAATGAAATATTTTCCGCCACTGAACTTCAATAATCTCGAATTAGTAATGAGTAATTTTCATAAAGCGGACTGTGAATCATTTGCTCGTGTATAGAAAGGCAGTGACAATATTAATATTGTAACTTCACACTGTGTAGGCTGTACATGCTCGCGGTATTTCAACATGTTTTCATACAACCACATGCAAAAAGACTGTCTATTATTGTAACGCAATATTGTATAAAACCAGAGAAATTATTTCATCTCTAATAAGATTACTGTGCGTATTGACTGATTATTGCCCATCGAACGCACATATTTGTTCAGTTATTCGCGTGGAGGTGAGGCTTTTAAAAAGCTAGAGCATTGGACTTGAAAAAATTTACAAATTTCAAATTTAAATTTGCCAATGTTTTCCCTCTTTCTAAATTTGTTCGGTAAGCCGGACTTGGTGGTGAGGAAAGTTCACAAACAGAATAAGCAGAATGATGCATCCTATATTCCTCCCCCCCCCGTCTCTCTTTCTCTCTCTCTCTCTTTCTCTCACACACACACACATACTCTCTCTCTCTCTCTCTCTCTCTCTCTCTCCTCAGACATAAACACACTTGATAGTTGATATAAAACCTGATCACTGGGCACACCTGGCACCGTGACGAGATAACAGACACCTCTGGTGATTTCTTGGAAAATTGAAGGAAGGTGTGATATTGCTTCAAAGTGCGCGAGGAACATTGTGAATTGATTAGAATTATTTCAGACGACTAATGGGAAATGAAACGAAATTATGTTCTCTGGTTCTTGTTGTTCTCCGATTCATTTCTTTGACTTAATTTTGATTTCCCATAAAAAAAAAGATATTATCATATTCAGTCAATAGCGCGTCGACTAAATCAGCGATGATATAACCAAGGCAAATTAAATTTTTTTTTCATCATTATGTAGACGCTTCTTGAACTTCCTGAAAACCACGTGAGAGAGAGAGAGAGAGCAGTATTATCTCTCATTTTCGCTTTGTGTTATTTGTAAATTGAATACTTGTCATTTAGCAGTGACAGTTTGTAAGAAGCAGAGAGCAGGATATGACAGGTAAGTTTCCGGGAAAAAATACCAGTATGGACATTTTGTACATAAAAGAGCAGCACTTTTTTTAAGGTGGTTAGAAGACAGGCACGAAATACGGATAGGGGTTTAATTGTTAGCGCTCGTTAAGCGATTAAAGCGACAATTCATGACTTTGCAGAATGAAAACGTTACAAAATAAATTAATATTCGGATAAAAGTACTGAGGCTATCAACCACTTTTCCTTGTACTTCAAAACTACCTGTTTATCAGCAAACGATTTACATCAATACGCATTAAGATGATTATGCCTTACTTGACTCAAGACTACCAAACGACTTCATAGCTAGTCATTTTATTTTCAAAAAAAAAAAAAAAAAAAAAAAAAAGCTAATAACTGCTATGTAAAACATTATGCTAAAACTGAGAATGTTTACTACAATTTAACTTCGATGACAATGTCTTTAACTTCAAATGTTTTGGCATAAAAATGAACATAATTCATATCAAGGCATCGTAGAAAAGATTAACAGCGTCTCCAATTTAACACATTGAAGAGGTCTTGGCCGCGTCTGAAGGAGTTTAGAGTGAGCAGTAAATCTCTGCATTGGATAATAAGATCAAGGCTCGGTAACAATTGCCTTTACTTTGCAATAATTTGTAAATTGTTTAGAAAACACTCCCGCCGACGTGTAGCCAACGCGTCCCATTGGAAGTCATCAACACCTTCCTATAATATATATTTTAATGAGCAGCTTGATGGAGTGTCTCTACGACCGGTGAGCTTGTTTAGCGCAAGAGAGACCGTTCACGCTTTTCAGGCTGATTGCCTCGTTACAAAATACATCTGAAAAGAACCATTTTTCACAGCTTGGCGTATCCCGGCTAGTTATTCTTCTTCACCCGCCCCTTGACTCAAATGTTTTTGTAGCAGGAAAGCGATCCAAGGGCTCTACCTCGTGTAGAATGACCGAGTTCACAATGGCCGCCAGACAGCGCGGAGACGTCTCCCCATGAGCCACATCACCGCGACAATGCCATTTGTCCCTATCCCTTTCACTGTGTGAAACCAACACAACCGCGCTGAATACGCTAAATGGTATTTAGAGGCAAAGTGGACGGGATTAGTGGATTTTACAGGTAGTGAAGTGCTGATTATCCCAACAGGACGACAAAAGTGAGGCGTAGGATCACCCCCAGATAATCTGTACGTGTCAGAGCTATCATAGTCGTAGGCACAGCCAGAGCCCCATAATACATTCAGCAATTACTCCGTGTGTATTGTGCCCGTGCTCTGGGCCACGAAAAAAATTGTCAATCTGTTGATGGTGTTTGAATAGGTAACCATCCAGTCCATACCCCGGCAATGGGGATCTAATTTCCACACTGTAAGCGACTGAATCGGTCAATAGCAGTTGATAGGACAGTGACAGGTCCCCCACATGCGAGCTACCTTCCCATACTAAAGCGCCATGATAACAATAGCCGTAGATTAGCTCAACTTAGAATACCACATCTAATCGTGTTCTGTAAGACGAACCTATTGTCACCCATTGTCGGTGTTCATCAGCAGGCCCCATCTCCCCTCCTCTTAATTGAAAATACATTATCAGGCGTTTTTCAGTCTTATCACCGGATTTGCGGCCGGTGAAACCCATCCCTTGGGCCAACACGTCTTTTTACCACGCACCTGTTACAGCCCCTACCGCTGATATGTCCAGATTTCACGGGGAGCCAAATCGAATTCTGCTTTCTTTCTATTTTTTGTTTGTCGAAAGCCACTCGCAGGGATCACCAATCCGTTTGTTTTAATGAGTGCTTGGCGTTTTTTCTTATTAATTTGATATTATCATTTAATAAACTTACCACAGGTCTAAATTTAAAAAAATGCACCAACTTTTTAATCTGCGATATGTATGAAATTTAAATCCAAATAGATTAATTAATAACCGGCTTTACTTACAGCTTGAATACATCAAACAATCTTATGGCATCTAACCACCTGCATTTATTTATTTATTTATTTATTTATTTATTTATTTATTTATTTATTTATTTGCTCATCTTTGTTTACTTGATTTTTTTCTATTTATTCACTTGTTTATACATTACTTATTCATATACTTATTTATCAGATCATTTGTTGAGCGTGTTGTTTGATTTCACTCGTAGTGTATAAGTTAATTGTGTAGTACCTGTGTATGTTTCTCACAGAAATTCTAATCAAAATTAGTGTAATTAACTCTCGACTAATGAGGTTCGCTTGAACGCCACCAAAAGAACAACAACAAGCCCAGATTGAAAACAAAACGAATAGATGGAAATTGACTATCAGGCTATTATCGCATTTCATTAAGTACCTGCAGTCCACGGCATCCAGCCCATGGGGTGTTGGTTTATATGCGAATATTCGGTGGTTTTTCACGCCGTCACGGGGAGGCGTTGTTTGAAGGTAACATTTCTCACAGGGCTTACATCTACCTACGTAACTCGATAGCGTGACGGTGAAGACGCCAAGTGGGTTACCGTGTTTACCCGTGCTTTTGAAAGACCGACACTTTAGCTAATTGCTAGTTTATTTGTTTTACACAACGTAATGCAAGGAACCAAATAGTTTAATGTGAAATACAATCTCATTACAATTGTCTGAGGTGCAAACTTGTTTTTAAAACGCTTGACTCGTGATCCAAATGAACTTGTTAAATATACGCCTTTTCCGATTGGATTTTTCAGTTATCAAACGTTTCTATCTCTTAGTTATATTTATACTATCAAATATAAAATACAAAAAAATCCAATCTTTTGTAAATCAATCCCATCATAATTAGCACGTTTGTGGGCTATATGACCAAGTTCATCCGAGGATATGAAATGATTTATCTAGTCTCGTTGATGAATTCAAACTGTCACCTCACCATAACATACACAACTATGCAACTAAACTGATTAACAAAGTAATTACCTAAAAGGTAGTACACAGATCATCATGAAAAGTGCTATATTTGGTTAATTATTTTCGCCTTTTCGTGTAACTGTAGAATAGAGGAGACTGTCGTGTCATTGTCAGAGGCGAAGAATGATAATTATGAACATTTTGTACGAGGATCATCAAGAACCGAGACAACATTAATGAACATTCTATTCATACCATATCAACGCAGCGTTTGTCCACCAAATTATGATGATCCCCCTACGTAAGTGCTCTTAAGGGCCTTATCCAGTTTTTACTTATCTGCTTTGGACCAGATTCTCGTTGACTTATAATTAAAAAATAACAATGTATTTGTCTCTCATATAATAACTGCTGTCACCACATCATTATTGCTAGTAAACTGAACAGTATTATCAACCGCTTCTTTTAAATAAATGTAGTAAATATCTAAACTTTTATGTAAAATAAAGTGCCTGTATATGTAATTGAAACATACATTTGATGCTCAATAAATCTGATGCAACGATTATTATGGTGGCTTTTTATCTGTTTATGGTTTTAAAGATTTATTGAACTTCGTGTGGATTTTCATCATTCTCAGGTTGGCAGCCAGAGGTCACCAGACTCCTGGGTAAACTCAGTACGGTGGCACAGTGTAACCCCCCTCTCCCCCCCCCCCCCCTTTACTGTACCCCCCTATATGTAATCAATATAAATACGATAACTGGATATGGACGTAAAATATAATTGCTGATGTGAGGCGTTATTAATAATGATAATTTATTGAGCAATAATTGTATTTTTTTCACGCTCTTGAGTACAATAGTGCGGTTTAGTTATTTACCAATCGTAGTACAAATGTTTTTTTTTTTTTTTTTTTTTTTGTTTATCACTCCAAGTTTATTATCAATTTCACCATGTCATGACTATTTGGTTAGTTTTTTTGTCAGTGTTTTTTTTTTTTTTTTTTTTTTCTAATTTAATGGGTTCTGCGTTTTGACATATCTAAATGTAAATACTTTAGTTTTCATAAGAATTTTTGCCTTTTGTCTTTAAGAATGCAAGGCCAGTGTTTATTGGCATGAATATTGTTCAGTTTTTTATTTTTCCTTTAAATAGATCAAATGACGACATTCGGTAGGTCTAAATGTCCTGAAATAAAGATAACAATAAACACAAAAGTAAACAATGGGGAAACGGAGTTATTTACTGAACAACAATAAAATAACACATTTTTATTATTTTATGATGTTGTCCCTGACAGAACAATGTCCCCTCTTTCCCTTTTTCTTCTCCCCCCCCCTCTTGGTGTGTGTGTGTGTGTGTGTGTGTGCGTGCGTGCGTGCGTGCTAGGTCCCGTCTATTACTCTCTTCCACCTTTTTTCTCCAACGCGAGAAATGTGCTATGAATTAACCAGATACATACCTCAGAATATCTAGTGAACAATCAATCTGTGCCACTGGTAGAGGGTACAAGTTTGGTGGGGCCAAGTTTCATGCCATATTATATGAATTCCTTACTGTAAATAAATTATTAATCCAATTTTTCTTCATACATTCACATCTTAGAATTACTGTTATTAAAAACAATATGCATAATACAAAGGGTGAAAATAATTTTTTCAGCTTCTAGAACCATTGCTAAATACAGACATTTGTACAAAAAATAAGACAATTATTATTCAGAAAACAACTGATTAATGTATATATGTCAATCAGATAAAAGAAGTCATGAATGTCAAACCACATAAATACAAGAATTGTATAATTTTTGTTTCCATGTAACGAGATAGTTTCCTTTATGAGATTCGTGATGTTCAAACCAAGCATTGGAATATATTTTCTAAATATTTTGTCACGTTTTCAAAGTGTACATACCTTATCATATTAGATAAATATTTTCTTGTAACCAAAAATAGTGTGTCTGATCAGTTAACATGTAGGTAGATGATTTTAGAGTAGGTAGTTGAAATACCATCCTATAGAAATGCAAGTCATATTAGAAAGACAATGGAGGCCTTTATACACAGGGCTGTAGCTAGCAATTTCAAAAGGGGGTTTCTTTTTCTGAAAAAGTGGACCTTTTCCCATGCAAACCTAGTGTACCTAGATCAAATTATACCCAGAGTGAACCTTTTCTCAGCAATAGGGGCGATTCTTTCGAACCCCCTGAACCCCCCTGGCTACGGGCCTGAATACATGTATTTATTTATCATAAACTAACATAAACTATTCAAATGATAATTTAAAAATCTTTATCAATTAAACCGAAAAATTCTAAATCGGCGTTTGTAGAATGTAACATATTCAATATCAGAACTCTGGCAATATTTTGGTACCGCAAAGTATGTGAAAACTTACTGGCCGCGGCCATTACCGTCTTCAGCCGGTACAGTGGATCTGGTGTCTTTAAGGCTGAAAGCACCCGGCGGATCGCTTCAAATCACACGGAACATGATAGGAGCAAAACGCTAAAATTGAGTAGATTCTATAGAAATTAAATTAATTTAGAAGTGAATAAAATGGATCAAATGTGCTTCACACTTAGCGCGCAGTTCTTCTTATTAATTTGGGAGGGGCGAAATTATAGTGTTTATAAAACGAAAGTGTTTTCGTGACGAATCAGCCCTGACAGGAAATTCGACCTTTAGCGTACAAATCGCGGTAATGACAACTATTATGAGGTGCTTTGCTTTTATCATTGTTTTTTCCTCCTATCAAAAGCCTATTACCAAAGTCATAAAGTTTTAAGAGATCTATCATTATGTCACGTCTCATAGAGATCAAGCCCTGCAACTCGACGACAGCTCTATGATTAATTTTGTCGCTGAAATCTGTAGCTTGATCAAATATCTAAACGGCTCAGCTATCTTCGTGAACGCGTTAACAGTGATGAGCGTCACAAACAAGAAAGGAATAAATGGGCGGACTCGCGAGCAGACATTGAGGGCCCCGAAGAGAGGCGCGTGTATCAGACATTGGGCTCTCTTCATCAGTTGCACAAAAATGACAGACGGTGGAAGAATGACCATGAATATTCGCACGTCGTCGTGTTACAGTTCCCTTGGTAATTGATTCACATCACTCTAACCCTGACACCATCGAATCCAAGTCACGGTGGGAAAAACTCCTCGCATCTTAATACAGATCTAAGCTCGGCATTGTGCGCTCTCAGTGTCGGCTGTCAATCGTTCGGGTTTCAATTAATCTTCCGAGTATTTCGCTACATTACCGACTCCATTTTCCGGTGTTTTGTAACATATCGGGTCTCGACGATCTAGCGACATCATTTGAGAACCGAAGAGAAAAAAAAAGCACAATGCTTGCGGATCTGAAGTCTCTATTTTGAAACACAACAGCCAATGTGAAGATCGTCAGTTTTTCAGCACTGATCACGGTCTCTGCGACGCCATTCACCTTCGCTTCACTGCCTTCCATCAACAAATAACATAACATTTATTTCTTGCGTCGTATTATTCTTTAATAGGTAAGATACCTTAAGGTGAAACTTGAATGCCGTGTATTTCCCCTTCGCGACAATACTGCGCCTAACATCAACATAATACAAAGTAAAATATATCATTGAAGAAGCATTGTGCGTTTTGGCTTGATGATGTTGTTAATATGACCTACCGATTATAAAAAACACCCCCTCAATGAGTATGGAACGAGAGAAATGACTAAAAGCGCAGACTGCCCCCGTTCACGAGTATTTTCTTTCAAAATATTGCGGAACAGACGACACTTTGTCCTAAGGCGCGAGCGTCCACACCCGAGTCGCAGCAGGAGCAAGCGAGCCGACACCTTTCCCTTGCTTAGAAATAAAGCACAAAAACACATTAAATGTAATGTGAAGAATAAAAAAACTCATTAATTTCTCTTTCCAGCCCACCTTCTTCCTTTATTCCTGGTGCAGACATTTTTGATGCTACATGATATGACGCATTCCTGACTACGTAGAACAGAACACACGACTGTTAGTTCTGTTTATGTTCAAAGTTGTTTTTGTCCAAACTTTCTTCGTTAGATTTTCTGTTGAAAGGAAGACGTATTTTTTCATTAATTGCTGTTTTGATCAAACAATGTACAAAGCATACGTGATTGATACATAATGGCTAAAACATACAAACCACAAATGTAATACTTTTCTAAACCATTCTATTTTTTTGATTTACAGAACGAACATAACGAAAATGTCATTTTGATTAACATTTTATTTATGTTTCTTATATGTTTGATTTTTTGTTGTTACCGATATTTTTTTCTTTTTGTCTTATTTATTCAGCGCTACTTTTTGAAATTTATTACAGTAGGCTGTAGTAAACAACTTGTATTTTCAGAACAACAAGGTACCCCAATAACCGATATTGGGGTAATAATAAGTTGGACAGTGTCGTCATCATTCTGTATTTTACAGTCGTTTCATTGTGAGACATCTCAGCCTGTTATCAAAACGCATTTTGTTCTGTAGGTAGCCTTATCATATATTATATACATAAATAATTCTCAAATAAAGGAAAAATTGTCCTTATGCATATTTTGTGAAAAAATGACAAATACTAATAACAAGGCTTCCAGTGGTTCTAAAACAAATGATCTGACATTTAGTTTGCAAATGTTTAAAAAACAAATAAAAATTGCACACAAGAGTTGGTATTTTAGACATCAGCGGGAACTTACGACAAGAAAAAAAAATCATAAATTGTCTTATATTTATGCATCATTTCTGTGAGCAGATGTGAGAGAACCCCCCTATGGTGAACACAGATTTTTCTTTGTGCTATCTGACAAGCTGGGAATTAGTTCGACTTCCCATGAACGCGGAGAACCAAACTAGCTTTTCTCAAACACGGCTATCTGCACAGGTTGGGCTATTCATGACCTGACATGCTTAAATAGAATGTCGACATTAAATTCTTATATTGATTTCATGTCAGTCGTAAATCTCATGCTTTTTTTTAAAGATTAATGCACGAACATGTTAGATATTAACGCAGCTTCGTATCTGCCCCAATTAAAATTCCATATCGACAATCTTTGACAGAATACACTTTAACAAATGGTTGAAATTTCGTTTGTGCACTGTAAATATTCAAATTTTAAAACAATTATTTGTTAAAAATTCATTAAAGGTATCTTATCATATTAGAAAATGGCAGACCCTCTGTAATTTCGTGAATGCAAAAATGTTTATTTCTATTTTCATTAGCAATACTTGAAAGGTTGCCATTTATAACTATAGTGGCATACTCACCTAAACCGACTTCCCTTTCTCAGTCCAATCCTTTTGTAGACCCGCTTTTGGTTTTGAATATACGGCAGCAAGAGAAAAAATACATATCAGCAAAAATAACGCTAGCAGATAAATATCTTACTTAGAATATGTTCTTTTAAGAAGAAGAGTAGGCCTATGTTTAGCAAAAGTCTAAGAATATTATGTATCAAATTGATTGAGAGCTAATAGGAAATGATGACCGATATTTCGATTTTTATTGAAAAAAAAAAAAACATTTCGAATGTCCCCGTCTGAGGCCTCATTAGTTCACTGATTCCAAGTTGCTTCTGTTGTGAATTTATTCACGCCTTCACGACTGAGGAAGAAGGAGATTTCAACGAGATAACACGACTACTTTAATGGAGACACCTTGTTGCATGTCAGGGTGGTGTAAATGCAACAATACACTGATTACATAGAATATGTTACTATTTGTTAAATGATACGAACAGGACGGAATTACGAGCTCGTGCATCATTACGTCCAAAGTTACAATTAATAAGCTTTTAGCTCGTATTTCCATATGATAACTACGCCCCTTAGCATGTCTAGTTAGAACCCGATAAAACATCTGATTGATTTTGAAGAGACTTTGGTAGTTTATCCCCAATTTTCGTGCGAGAGAGGAAGGCAGCATGCATTTGCCGATCAATTTTAAGTAATTAGGCGGCACGTTAATCCGCGCAGTTCACCTTCTGAGCAGGAACCAGGGAGTTTGATGGGATTGAAAACGTTTTTAACACCACACACTTTATAAGTTTCTAATAATTCAGTGCCACCATTTTATATCTATGAAAAGAAACACTCAAACAGAATTTGGTAATATATTATTTTTTTTTCGGTAAACATCTTTTTAAAATGGGCTTTCCTCTCTCTCTCTCTCTCTCTCTCTCTCTCTCTCTCTCTCTCTCACACACACACACACGCGCGCGCGCGCGCACGCACACACACACACACACACACATACCTTTTGCCTTTATTTTTCTCTATCGTGAATTATCTGACTTCTGGATTTGTATTAACCGGGCAACCTTTTCCAGTTCATATCATTGTATTTAATTGACGATCTTTCTAAAAGCTCTTCCAAAGCTAAACGATTTTGCAATAAACTGGGCTTTGAAATAACAAGCGGTCCAGATTTTATTGTAATTGCTGTATTCGGTTATGATAGCTTTTGCAACATATTGAAATTATTCTAAAACGGCACGTTGCATCAATGCCCATAACACTAATGAGTATTTAAAGAAAGTACCCAGTAATGCGCTACTGAGAGGAAACTCTTATACATATAATTACATTGAACGATAATTAAATTGCCGTACTTGTGCTCGACAAGTGTAAGCCCCACAAAATCAAGACAAACTATGTTACTTTGTTCGGGAATACTTATTAGAAGGAATAAAGGAGAGGATCAGCGTATATTTCCGGTCTACTTAAGGTAGATTTAGGGTAGTGGTCACGAAGAGCGATCTTTATAAAGTTGACCCCTGCACGCTTGTGTCATTTAGTTGGCTTTGTCCAAACGGTTGTTGTTTGACTAATAAGGATAACAATAGATCGGCTGTCCATTTGTTGTAGTATAACCCAAAAACAGCGGGGCCGACATGACGTTAATCCAACAATTAACCTTAGGAACGCATACCTTTGGTTTGGGGGAACACTGCCTCGACACAGGCGATCCGGAAGATCTCTGTACATATTCCTGCCATTGGCAGATTAATAAAAGTAATTTTGATGTTACGCTACCTCTTTCTCACAATCCCGCCCCACCAGTATATACACGTATACTGAATTTCCTTTGTGAGTAATGGTTTCCCACGATTTGCTGTTTAAACGCCAAATGCTTGTGATAACGAATTTTGAACTGAGGTGGGGTTATCCGACCGCACGCCCTCCAGAACGCGCGTTCTTCTGCTTTAATTTTGTATTTGGACTTTGTTTTAAACTCTTGTTGTCAGTGTCTCTAAGCCAGCGCGTGTCGGTTTGATGTCTCTTTGTTTGCTTTCGTGGTAATAAATCCAATCTATTTGCATTTAAAGATCATATTTGATAGGTATTGATTTTATTAGCATCCTATACTGATCAGATTAAAGACACTAGAATTACGCACAAACGCAAGTTTGAGATTACTGCCTCAATTTGCGTGCACACAGGATTATTAGATCATTCACTTTCATTCAATCGCACGTGTCATAAAAATTTGATAAATAAAATTACTGCCATAGCGAATGTGAGATGATTGAGGGTCTTTCTAAATTTACCATAGTTGTGCTTTAATAACAGCGGTAAAATAGGTTAAGGAATGTTACGCAAATGGAGCTGAATTCATTGCTTTTTAAAGTAAGATATTGTTTTCATAATGATTTGCAAGGGGTCTTATCCATTTACTTATAGCTTTTTATAAAACGTATGTCGTATAGCAAATTTTCCCCTTCTTAAGTAGAACCTATAAATGTAAAAACCTTCTTGTACTCAATTAACTATTGTTTAATGACAATTACTATACGCCTATGTAATATACGTTTCAACACGAGTTGGCCTAGGGTGGTAGGTACCTTAGACACGTTATCATAAAAATACATGTTTATGTATCACAACTGATAACGAGGCTTCAGCTTGGAGATGATTGCATAGATGACGGCGCCTTGTCTCTCACTGCTGCAGTATTACGTAGGTGGTAATAATAACCCAGCACACTTCTATACCGTTTTTCAAAACAAAAGGATAACAAACGGTGTCCAAGCTAGCGTGGTTCGTGTTTGGCGCGTCCTAAATGTCCCCTTACGCAACATTAACGGGAAATTGACAAACAACGAAGCGTAAGTAAGAGGATTAATTTTCTAGTTATCTGTTACTATCTCAGTCCAAATAAAGCCGAACCTAGGCAGGTGACACAAATTTGTACAGTTGTCGACTGTCGGGTGTGTCAACGCTATTACGCACTGCGACAAGACTCATTTACTGCTGGCTCAATTGTCAATATTGAACATGCCTATGATCCTCTCTACGATCACACAGATCATATTGGAAGGTGAGGCGACATTATGTAATACGCCTACAACGCACTGAGGTAAAACATGGGGATTTAGTATTAGCTGCCACGGATACGATGAGACAGTAAAGGAGCGTGGGTGTATGCTCGTACAGAGGTGTGGAATTCTCCGTTTTATCCAAGAATATTTATTAAATCGCAGCACCGCAAGTTATACATGTAGTGGAATGCACAAACACACACACACACACACACACACACGGAAAAGTGAGTGGAATTCCAAATATCTTTAACACAATTTGAAGGCCACGCATTATTTCAATATATTTCATTTTTTTGTTTGTTTGTTTGTTTGTTTTTTGGATTCGTCACAATCAAATTAGGGTGGGAACAATATTGAAAACAAATAACTGTAAGGCTTGCTAAAATGGTACATTTTCAGAACTTTGTATTCGACAAAATTACACACAGAGAGTTGACAAAAGATTGACCATGGTTATACTTGCCTGAAATAGTGCCACTTTTTTGGTGGGACCAATTTTTCTGGAATGGGTGTTGATTACTTATATACATGTATATTCTGTATATTTTTCTTATGATATTAAATGGCTTTTTTGTATCAATGGTGAACTAGAATGTCTATCAAATTAAAAGAAAAGTTAATGAAATTTTCATAATGGTCAAGATTAAATTGTTTATTTCCAGATATAAATTTAAACATGTCTTTCTTAGTGGAACTCCACGTGGCTGCTACCTGTTTCTCCCCGTTGAGCGTTCCATTATGGCTACCTGCTCTTATTAAGCCTTGTTACCGCCACGGTATGCCTGCAGGCGGAAAGAGCGCTCGGTTTATTTTCTTTTTCACGTACAGCAGAAGGTGTCAGCCTTCGCGGCGCCTACATATCGCATAATGCTACAAATACACAAACACACAAACACGGGTAATGATAGGGAGGGGTACTTCCGTGTTTCACCGCCAGAGGGCGATACTGTTTTCTACCACTCTACATGGAACAAAATACGCTGGGAAAATGACTACCACATCTTACGTCTGTTTCTGTAGTGGCCATTTATAATATAACCAACCTTTTTTTCTATTGTTAAAAAGTGAAATAGAGTTTAAACCATACACGAGAAAAAAACCCTGTTATTGTAAGCGTTTCCTTTACGGTATCTGAAAGCGTCGCTCCGTGCTTTCTATTTAGCCCCAATCTTATACAATACTACAATCAGCAGTTTTTGAAGTATGTATTTAATAGTTCATTGAAAGTGTCACTTGATCAACAGCTTAGGCCAAGTAAGCCTCGTTCACCCACCTCTGTCTTGGCAAAGAATTGAACGACACGGAAATGGTTTTAAGTCTATCAATTCCGACTTGAAATCATTCTTTTATCGGGCCAGATCACTTGAGTTTGAATTACTTGTTTTACCATTTAAGTGACTTTTCAATTGTCTCTCTAACAGCAGCCTTTCTGCACAGGGAATCGGGTCGCCTTTTGAGTTTTTTACACAAGACTTGTTGTATTGAAAAGTGCCTACAAAATTCGTGAAACGCAATCACTTGTTGATTTCAAACCAAGTCAATTTCATTTAATTGTTCAATGCACTGTGAAATTTTACCCTAAAAGCCCGTCGGTATGAATAGCAGATAAATTTCAAGTAATAATGTATTAATATCATTCTGGCCGATGGCGGGAATAAGGAATTTTCTGCAACTTGAGTTTTAACAGAAGGCGACTTCTAAACTTTGTAAGCGATCCTCTCCATAGGATACAGACTCCAGATTATTTCAACGTTTCACGACAACTTCTCAACCACACCAAGTTATTCTAAAGGATTACGATGGTATGCTTACAAACGCTGCGCTTTTCTTTTGCGGTTGTTATCCGTGGAAAAATTGCCGATGGGTACGCAAGGTTTAAAATGATATCATGAACATATGTGTGCTTTCTTCTCCCTGCTTTTACCAC
Source organism: Lingula anatina (assembly GCF_051362555.1). NCBI lineage: Eukaryota > Metazoa > Brachiopoda > Lingulata > Lingulida > Lingulidae > Lingula > Lingula anatina. The sequence goes on from NC_141768.1 coordinate 47,730,353, forward strand.
TTAAACAGGTTTGGCTTTAACAATAGTTATGCGGTTGTCAACTGTGGAGGTATCTGTCACGTATGTGTGACATTGTACGAATGTCCCCAAATCAAAACTGTTTGTGATTTGTTTGAGATTATGATTAAGGACGAATAGTATTCTCTTCGTAAACTATTTATTGTGAGGACAGGTTGATCTCACTGGGGGCGTGGGGTGCACACACAGCCAGGTCTCTATCCCCCCTCCATACCCTACCCTCTACCAGGGCGAGTGATAGATTTTTTACAGATATTCACAGATATGTCTCTAGCTAGATAGATAGTCATTTACAGCTGAACTGGGTTAAGTTGAAAATGACCATCTATCTATCTAGAGACATATCCGTGAATATCTGTCAAAAAATCTATCACTCACCCTGGTAGAGGGTACCACACCCCCACACACGGAGGCTCCCGTCCTAATTTGCTTTCTATCCATCTTTCTCGCTCTTTCCGTACGTCTCTCATGCACTCATAACTAGCACAACTGCACTCTAGCGTTGGAGCGTGCATGCGCACACAAACTTAACTCTACCAAAAAAAAAAAAAAAAAAAAAAGAAGTAGAACAGCAACAGAGGGTTGTGGCCACGAGATCCACCATGTCAGCCCCAGAAATGCCGTACCGTGGCACGTTCTCTGTTCCTGCTAGGAGAATTACGCACCCAAAAAGGTCAAGCGTTGGCATTTTCCACCCATTACCGCTCATTTTTTTTACCACCGATGTGCTGTATCAATTTTTACTTAGAGGGGATTATAGGGGAATCAGCGGGCCCGATATTCCGCTGACTCTTACTTAATTAATGCCAGTAAAGAGGATTTAGGATCGGCTGGGAAGGCAGACCACCGTCGCGGTGACAGTTAAATCTAAAACCTTGCTACGTTTTTTTTTTAGCCTGCCGTAAGTCGGGTCGGTCGGTGTGAATTTCCAGTCAGCTCTATTTTTTCCCATACCGTACTGATACCCGCCATTTAATGTAGAATGATATTATGAGTGCATATGGGGAGTAAGATGAATATTCAGTTTGCAATTGTGATCGAAAAATGCGATCGTTTTCTTTCTTTTTCCCTCTTTCATATAAAACATGATGCACATTGATAAACAGATATTGAACAAAATACACGTTCGATGAAAACCCTTCTTTTGACGCGTGGGCAGAGTTTCAGATTACGACTTTAAATCAATTTCCTTTAAGAGCTAGCTTAAGCCGAGATCAGGGAAATATTAGTTTATCTTTTTCATTATTTCTGACAACGATTCGCGTCTTTTCTCGGTGTCCTTAATGGGGTTCTAATCATTTCTATAATGTCAAGGTTAACAGACGGAAAAAAGCTTTCTGTTGTTCTCACAAGAGAAAAAACGCTTAAAATGACATTGAAAGCTGCTGGGAAGGAGTTCTTTGTTTTAGTTATCACTTGTGCGACACGTGGCCGTAGTCAGTACGTCTGTATGGTACGTGTAAATTAGTGAATTATTAGGCATTGTTTAAATATCTTTTTAAATATAAACATGCCAATTATTTAAGCGACATCAATTGGATTGCACGCAAGGATGGTCGTCATATTTCTTCTCAGCCATTCCTTACCCGAAAACTACAGCTAATTTAATATTTTAATTTTCTTCTCTCATCTTTTGATCGAATTTGCATCGATCTAACGGACAGATATTTGTTAAGCTTTCGTTAATAGTGAAAGAACAAAAAATAGTTAAAAATTCCCAAAGAATCGTCTTGAATGATGAGATACATTTCTTAATTTTTTTTAAAGTAAAATAATTCTAAATGAAATGTTTATGGATCATTTTTGATCTAATTTATTCGGCATGCATTATACTTGGAATTCTACAACAAATTGATCGAATAATTATCGATCTTTCATTAATATGAGATAATGGTATATTTTTTAGATATGGAATATTTGACTGATATGTACATTGAAAGATAATGCATTGCGTTTATTACTATTGAATATCTCTTAGGAGAATCCATTGCTCTTTTATTCTAAACATTTGGTTTTGTAAATAGTTTCTGGGTCATGATACTGTCACCACCGCTCGAAATATTAGTTTTATTAAAACAAATACTTACAATGATATAATAGTAAAGCATTTTTATTTATTTTTTTCAAATCTGCAGTTGTTTTACACCAGCCGGTTTCACCATTCATGTCACTTGCTTTAAGATAAACGCGTCTTCTTTTTTTGTTATTTTTGGTATTTCTGGACATGTCTTACAAGAAAGACAAACTTCATCAAAAGTTACAGCAGTGGTAGTTATATACAATATCTTATATCTCACCATTGTTCACGTACTCTAGCCCACCAGTATCAGGCGCCGAAACCAAATTATTTCCGTCATGAATTTGATAGGGTATATATACTGAGAAAACCTGTCTAAATAGAGTTGATAAAATTTGAGATTATCATATATGCAAACAATAGGGTACTTCAGGTACTTCATCGTCGGGTCTTAACGAAACTGATTTTATTGGCTTTCTTTAGAGTTACGTAAGTGGCAACAACGAATTTGTGAAAGATATATTTGATCACTAGCTTCTGATACCTGACGAGTTGCGCAACCGTCGACCACGGGTAAGAAAATCTCAGCTTTAGGGATATTTTGAAAGATATTTTAATTATAAAGTCAATTTCTCTGTTACACAAATCTGTTTGTATTTGATTAACTTGCTGGATCAGAGCGACGAGGAATCATAATAATTTTATATTGAGTTGATTGAGACTTGATTAGCCAAACTGGACATGTGTGACGTAGTCAAATCTTTGACTACTTAAAGACCGGCCAAATGAATAGATGGCCAGTGACACTAAGCCTGTGTGCCTTAACGTATTTTGTTTGGGAAAAGATGTCCTCGGGTATTATCATATTCACGTAGGTCTTATAACTTCAGTGACAAAAACAAACCCCCAAAAGTCCTTTCGAGTCAACCTTAGTAGCCTCAACTGAGTGGTCCTGCTTATTGTTTTCCGTGTCCGCTTACAACTCCCAAAATATTGTTGTTTAATTCTCTGCCAATGAAATGAGACCACGATCACTATTACGCTTTTGTCAGGTATGGAGACGTGCGTCTGCGATCGGAGCGGAGATAATTAACAATTTGAGCAACGCGAAGGCAACACCCCAAAGAGTTTATATAAGACGCCAGTTTAGAGTCCTTTATTAAGATTAATTTAACTTTGATCTATGACACAGGTCGCGGCGAACACAAGGGAGGCGATTATTCTTCTCTATTGGTTGACAACTGGCGGTGATCGGGCATATTCTTGCCATTGAGGCTGATGTTTATGTACCGTATATTAGTTGTTGACATACTCGGGGGTTACAATACGTCTCAATGCGCGTCCGTCACCCCGGCCTTTTGCAGCGCGGTGAACCCTTTTAAAAGTGTCTATACAGAAGGTAGGGAAAGAAACCCACATATGACTCGTTCCATTTGATTTCGAATGTGTCAATTTCAACAAGTCGCCGCGGACAATACAGGCAAATGAATTGAGGGAGAATAGAACACGCTAATATCGTTACTTGGGTCTCCGACCTTTTATTTTCATAAGGTCCTGTTTCGCCGCCTAAAATCTGAAAAAGATGCGAAGACAGTAATTAAACCCAAGATCAAGTCCTCCGAGCAGCAGTGTGACACTCACAAATATTTGTCCCGCAAATTTTTGGCCCGGCTGCTTTCTCCGATCATGTAGCCTTACAAATACGTCCTATGTACTCAGAAAGGAACCCTCTTCTCATATTTGCACTACACTGCATTAAAAGACACTGTGTCAGCAAAAAACCCATGGAGTTAAGCGATGGACGCGCAATATCGGGCCTCATGTTATTTACTCGTGAGAGTAGAACCCTACGGTTAAAACGAAGGTTGAATAACATAGATTTTGATACCTAATAGCTGAGTCCTCTTAACACTGCTATTAACCGAATAATTGGAGAGAGGGGGCACAAATAGCGTCTAAACAACTTCGCCATAGTGTGCGCCCACGACCGACAAATTGTCCAAAGTGTTCTTGTCAAAATTGACAATTGTTGCGTATTCTAAACTCAGATTTCTAAATTGTCGCATTTTTAGGGACTTTCAACAAAAGAAAACCAATGGAATAACCCTGCCCGTCATGAATGCTTGTTGATCATGAACGAATGTCATTTCCATAGCCAAAAAGGTTTTAATTCGAACATGGGGGATGACATCTCTCTGCGCATTTAACTCCGAGATCCTAGATCATTTATCAACTAATACTGGATAAAAATACGCTTCTTAAATCCCGTACCTTTCCACCGACGCTCTGTTTAGTGACTCAGACTTCAATTTATCTGCTAATCCAGGCGAATAAGCTGTCCAAATGAACATGCCCCTTACCGGGGTGATTGCTAGACAAAATCCTTCACATTAATGGACTTCGGTGTTTTTTTATTAGCTTGGCATGGAAGTTAGGAATATCAGAACTGAATACATGTCTGATTAGTAGCGTACTATAACAGTGACAACAGATGGGAGTTTTACCGCTGTCAAAGGGTAAAATATAACAAATAACGTACACTGTTGTGAAAAGTTTTCAAATGAATGAATGAATGCATAGGAATATATTTTTGTTGACTTTTCCTTAATAAAAGAAAAAAAAAGAAAAATACAAACAAAAACAAAATTTATTACAAAACATCATGATTATGAGTATCATCATTATTAAGCTCTCTCTCTCTTCTTTCTCTCTCTCTCTCATTGTGCAGTCAACTTTTCCCATACACTCTTTCTGAAAAATAACCACCGTTTCTTGATGTCGCAGCGTAGCGTCATTGCCGCCAGCCAAGCTCACAGCTGTAAGCTACTGTTTTTCTGAGGTCCATTGATCCACGAATACTATAATCGGATTATGGAGACAAGAATATTATCTATATTATGGTCTCTTGCAATATTTATAATTTCCGAAATCCACACCGAATCTGGGGGTTACTTTCTCTCAGACTCAGGTGCACTGCAGATTAAACTGTCAGAAATACTTAAAGGGAACTTAACCGTGCTGTCTTGGCATGCGTATCTCAGAAAAAAAGAGAAATCTGCTTATCCAAGCTGAGATTATATTTACTCCTTTCATTGTTTGACTTTTATATGTAGCACTGATTAATACCCAAAATGATCTCTTTTGGAGACTAAAAAAATAAGCTCCTAACAAAATGATTAATAGTCCAATATCAAGTTGATGGTGAAACAAAATTATACATAGCTCTGTAAATCCATAAAGAATGTTTTTTAGTCTAAATTGCCATTAAAAACTTGCAGAAATAATCATCTTTACTTAATGTGGTAAAATTACTAGACACTACAGCAACTATCGTCATTCAACGCAAACCTAATAACTAACCCCACTTAACTGCAACACGGTCATTTCGGTTGGCCATCTTATATGAAACATACATTTGATTTCAACATTTTGAATAAAATATGCACATATTTTCTGCCTCCTTTCTCCCACCAAAATCAAATTTAAGAGCAATTATTTTGATAATAATAATAATTCACTTCTTAAAAAGACGCACTACACTAGCGTCTCAGGACTACCTACATAAAACCATTAAGCCAATAGAAATATCAATTACATTAGATATGTATTTCTCACTCTCTCTTTTCTCTCAAAATAGTTGAAAATAAATAAAAAGAATATATCAAGTAAAAGAAAAAAAAAAGAAAAGAAACCAAAGAAAAAAGGAAAGTAAAAAGAAAAAAAAGAAGCGGATTTTGGAGAGACCTGAGTTGCCACCCTGATGAGGGGTCAAGCCGACAGCGTTCCACTTTACCTGTTGTTTACTTAGCTCGAGTAGGTAGACGTTACTGTAAACCTCTCTCCCCCCAGCAGTTTATATATGTCACGTCTGTAATTACACCAGAACGTTGTATACTGGAAGAGCACGACTTATTGGATTGCATAACAAAACATTAGACCCTCCAAGAGTTAGATGATGGAAACTTTAAGTTCCAGTTTCACCTTAAAGTGATTGTCACGGTTTCTTCTGACTAATTTAAAAAGAGTTGTGCTTTTGCCTTTTTAAAATTCTATACACATTGTTATGCCCTTAAAAGAATATCATATTATGTTATTTTCTCAGTACGGTAAGTCACTTTTATTAACATATTATTGGATTTAAATTTTAAAAAGTAGATGTTTTAGTTTCAGGATGCCAGGGTTGTCAGACGTTTTAATTGCGTTAAACAAATAAATCAAATTAATTTCAAATAGGTTTAGATCCATAATCATTTAAAGCAATTTATCATTTTTGATTATAAATAATTCTTAAAAGTACAAATACATTTAAATAAATGGATCATACTTTATTCAAACTAAAGGTATTTATTTTTTCTCCCTCACCGACACCGCTGCGGGCGACCAATGATTCCTCCAGATAAGCTATGTCAAAAATAGAAAAAGCATACAATATTAGTAATATCTTGAAAAGCCTTAATTTCCACCAACATTGGAGTATTAGCGCAGTGCAAGCGGTGCGTATGTCGTTAAGCAGAAACAAAATATTATTCCTCGTCTTCTAAAGTCGCAGTCGACCCTTGAGCAGTTAGGAGAGAATGGCGGAGGCAGGAAAACACGTTCTATCAAAATTAATTGTTTCAATATAAGGCACTGCTTAATTGAAACGAATTGTCCGTAAGGGCGTAACACTTTAAGGTGTAATGTTTAATTGGACCGCTGAGTTCAATTTCAGCTACTATTATCCGTCGGTAAAATGTTAGGGTGGCCTTTATGCTACCAATTCATTTATACTCATGCCTATTTGACATGGTGCATTTGTGAGTTCGTTTAAGCTTGCAGAAGCAAATTAAACTCGGCTTTTACTTCATAACCTGCTCTATCCACATTGTGAAGGTGTGTGGATTGTCGCTTTCAGGGAGATGTGTATATTTCAGATTTCCTCCTATTCTGAACGGAGCGAAACAATCGTAACAATATCAACATTGTTGATAAACACGACATAGTCGACGATCGGTCGCAAAATGCTAAATTGTCGTTTTAGCTCTTTATATTTGGTCAGTATTTTATTAATTCCGCCACCAAATGGTCAAGACTGGACAATGGTCATCGGCCGCAGGTATTATTGGGGTATTTTTCGGGTCAGAGGACAAGGACAGAGTTAGACAAACAATACCTCAGGATTACTTCGCTTGACTCTAAACACGAGGTGTCAGCAAATACAGAGATTTTACTCCAAAATATAATGATACCCCAGAATTTCTTTTCCTCCCTAAAACTTCATGTTGGAGTAAGGATTAGTGACGTTATGAAGGAGTACTGGATGCGAATTGTAAAATAGAGATAAAGACGAAATAAATATTTTATTTATCAAAACAGCACCATTTTTGTCGACAAAGTAGAAAGAAAATAAATGACTTTTTTGAAAAACGTACCCTTAGTCAGATTACAGGAGTTTGGACGTGACAGGATAAATGATAGTTATTGTGGCGTTCTTTGAAAAGTCACGATATCTGACAAGTACTAGAGGCCAAAGCGTTTGGCCCACAGAAAGCTGCTATTTCTACCTTTGGCTGATTATCTAGAGGTAGGATCTTGCAAACGGGGAGGTTAAATTATCATTTCGTATCCAGTTGCACTGATTCCCGGTGCTTGTTACCAAGTAGTATTTCTAGCAGTGACCTACACAAGAATGGCGTGCCAGAGTGGATGTATCGCCAGAGTAGAAACAAAATTAATTAAAAATGACGGACTCGAAAGATCTAATAATTATCACGATGATCGCAAAAGAAATCGACTCAAGATTAAATAATAGATGGGCAAGTCGGGATTAATCTGCACTACAAGATGCATTATTTATGTCATACGAATCAAGGAAATCAGTTTGACGGCCCATCACGAAGAATTATACCTCGAATCTTCAAATTGGCCAAGTTTACCTCGGAATGTCGTGTAAATGACACAAGGTCACCTGGATACCGATGACATTCGAGGACGGACGAAGATGAACATCAGGCAAAATGATTTTCATAATGAAAAATATCTTACTACTTCAAGTTATGTTTAAGAGGAAGACAGAGGCATGTCTTTTTTTGTCTGTTCATCCTACTAATTTTGAAATCGTCATTATCATTATATCTAAATAAATCTATGTTTTGTTATTGTTACACACAGAGAGAGAGAGAGAGAGAGAGAGAGAGAGAGAGAGAGGTGGAAGAGAGAGAGAGAGAGAGAGGAAGAGAGAGAGAGAGAGAAAGAGAGAGAGAGAGAGAGAGAGTTTAATAAAGAATCATATACACATGTCAAGAATAAAGCTGATAAATAGATGATGTCAATATGAGAATGTCAGCATTATATCTCGTTATGTCAAAGGTAGCAGCACGGCTGGCAAATCTTATTAGCACGACAGTCTAACATAACACTAACTTTGAGGACAACTTAACTCTGGAATATGCTTTATGCTATCATCTATCGAGATACGACTTAACCTGCGCAGCCCCGAAATAAATCGCTGCTCGAAGAAGCGCGAAAAAATCTGAGTAATTTCCCACAATTTGGCCCCACATCGCGACATTACGACCGTCAAGGGGTTGTCACCGAATCCTCGGAAACGGTTCCATCGTGCGTGGCTGCATTTTCTCAAGCTGAGGGTTCGGATTTCGCTAAAATCAATTGAGGAAATTGCACCTCGACTAAAAATTAAGTAAAAGTGCATGTCTGGGTGATGTGATGGCGTGTTGGCTGGTAAAGTAACACTAGTCAAATATTGTAACGGCAATACTTTTCTATTTAACATACGACTTCAAGTTTTCTATTTCTCCGCTTCCAAACAGAAACTAGGAAAACGTTTCCTTACCAAGAAAATCACTCAGCATCCGGACTAATAAACAATTGGCAGATCAGAATTGAAGGAGTTACGTAAACACTTGAACGCAATCTAAATCCTCGCTAAGTGTTCATTAATTATTTTCTGATTTATTCACCGTGAAAATTTGCATAGATCTAAAAGATTTAAATCGAACATTTCATAATTTCCATTAATCTGCCTATAATCTGATATATTGAACAATAATAGCACGTCGTTTTTTTATGAAGGATTTAGCGTAGACGGCGGCCTAAAAGACGAGTGGAATGAACTCCAGATAAAGACGGCGGAAGGGAATATTTGACACCGAAAGCGATTGAATACATGTCAAAATTAAGTTGTCGATTTTGACACCGCGATGCACTCACAAACGGGAAGCCTTCCTTGAGTAAAATACACAAGCACAAGTTGAGATTTTTCTCCATCAGTGGGCTTTCTCGGCGGCAATTTCCCGCGATTAAGTTACCATCTTTCGATCGGCAGACGCAATTAACTTGTAAACTGTTCACAGGATTATCACCAACTGCTGTTTAATTGACGATTAATTAATGTACAAACATTCGTGCAGTGGATTAAGTTTCAAACTGCACTTAACCCTGTTAACAGTTATTTTGTAGAGAAAAAATAACACACGACTGGATCGAACTAGCCCCTGCCAAGATCTCAGAGGACTAACACGCGTGAATACTTCTGTGGCAAGCTTGCTTTTTCAGCCGTTGCACTGATGATTGAATCGTTAATCAAGAATTATTGTCAATTCATAGTAAATTAACACCAGTGATGATTACAGATATCCGGTTATTTAAAACAGAGGAGTAAAGAACACCCTTACTACCGAAGACAAATGTGAAAAAAAGTAAGAGTGAAAGACTAGGAATAACATAAACTGAATAGCAGCGTTTTCACACAGCAGATTGCCAAAAATCATTCGAAAGAACCGATCTTATGTAACTTGAATAAAAGGTACAACAAACAGCATATTGTATAAAGTAAGTTGGGTTTGATTTACTGAATCAACTCCTAGATAATGCTACTTCTCTAAGTACCTGCCGTTTAGTCTACTAATTGATCTACGGTAGGCAAGCAACAGGCTCAAGTGGTCCGCTGTTCCGTCTAACGCCAAACAATTAATGTTTATTTTCTGAGATCCATTCTTAAGGGGAACAATAAATATTCTATCAAGTGAAATTTCATCTTTAAATTAGTTGTTAATCTTTATTCATGTTCCATCGGAAAGGACTAAGAGAAAATCTATAAGGACAGAGCACTTACTTTGTGGCGGTGTATATCGATGAATTAAAAGATTAAGCTTTAAAGAGAAAGAAAAAACTGACGTTTCCTAAACTAAGCAAACATATTTATTGATTCTAGCTATCGGCTGTACTACAGGCTCTGTAAGACAGAGTATTTTTGTATTGAATTGAACGAACTGCACCGAAACGATTCCTTAAAAGTTGAGGAATAGTAAAAAAACTAATTGAATAAAAGAATAGGCCTACAACATCCTTTTTGAGTTATAGATAACTATATTTTTTACATAGGCTTGGTTTAAAATCTACGACAGCCTATCGAGGTATATTTAATTTCGACATTTATTTAACTTATACGTAAAATGATGTTTTTAAATTCTATTTCAGTAAGAAATCAATGACATTTCCAAAGTGAAAAACCATTGATTTTCACTGTGAACACAGTTAAACCCCTGTCACTTTCCTTTCTTGCCAACTGGAACAATATACAGCAACTTTTCACAACTTAACGTGAATAATATTAACCCCTCCTTATTTCTCCCACAAAAATCCTTCTTCAATAATAACACGACCAATCACACTTTCACATTTACATTTGTACAACCATAATAACACACCCAGACCTCCTCCATTCATCTCTCATGATCTTACATCAGATTTCATGCTCTATAAAGTTAATAAGATGGGAAGCGTTCCTACCCCCTCCAGTATACCACTGACCCAGGGGGGCTAAGTGGCTACTCTATCGTCCATGCGACACCCCTCCTGTCCTTGCCAGATGTCCCCTCTACTGTTTGTGCTGCGGCATATGGACATAACGTATTAGAGTACCTAGCGGTGCTAATAATCGAAATGCGAGCTTGGCAAATTCAATTTTTCTTGACGCTAATCGGCTCCTAACGGTCTATTAAACGCTGTCTTTAGTTTCTTTGAACAAGATCGAAGGCAACACAAATGCGACTTGGTTTCAATATTGAATTAAATGATAGTCATTGCAGACTGTCTTTGATATAATTTCTTTTAAACGAGGTTTTCTTTTCCCCAAGAGAATCTGAGACATGAGTAATCTTAGATTGAAATATAAATTTAATATCTTTTTCTATTAGCGTTAGGTCTGCATCAAGAGTGTGTAAATTAGAGCAAGGAAAGGGGGCTTGCAACGCTTCTGGTTTTATCCGAACCAAATTACGCTCTTTTGTCCGTGGAGAATGGAATTATCGTCACTATCTCCTTGAAGACACAAGATAAGTTCATTTTCAAACAGATATTGATCGAAGCATGGCGGCTAATTGAACGTAAAGAGTTACACTCGTTGTTCTCGGAGGCTTGGGCTTCAAGCAAAGCGGATCTGTTTTCCCCCTGATATCTTCACGTAAATAGACTCGATTCCCGTAATCAGGGATGGGCTGAATAAACTTGTTTTTCTAAAAATCAGAAACCGCGAAAATTAGGAATTTAATGAACCCTTCTAAAATGGCCTGAATTGACAGCGGAAAAAAGATACTGAGACATTTATTTATCAGTTCCAATGTGAAGTGATCGGATCGTGCACTAACTGACGCGCTAAAGGCTCAACGCATTCAGGGAATGTGTATATTTGCATTTTAAAATAAACACGGTATCTATTATAAATGACATATCTAATGGTTGGTTTAATCCTGATAACGACCCCTATCGCCCGACGCCTTGGGGCGGGTATTATACCTCTTTATTGCTTGATTTTATTTAAATTAGTGAAAATATTGACCAAACACGCACATTTGAAATACGTGAATGTATGTTTTAGCCTTTTGATCTCGCATGTGCTAGGTTTCTGTTTGCAGTTACATTTTATTTGAAAGGGTATAATGCGCCTTTGAATGCGATTGACTCCCAATTCGAAGCGTACAAGTGATTGAGTTTCGCTGCTAATGCTTGGTTCCTCCACTTCAACACTGAAGGAGGCAGCACATAAACTGATCAAGACTCCTAGTCAACACGACTGTAAAGGCAAATTTCAACTATCTGACCAAACTATAATCGAAGAGAAAACACCTCTTGAATGTATTTCCCTGATCATTCAATAGTCTTCAGAATTGCCATTGTTCGCCAGAAAGGGTTTAAGAACCAAAAGTGGAATTTGGGATCCCCTTGTGACGGCTTAAAATCAGGTGTTCTCAGTCGGCTCTTGTGTCTGGAGAGACACAGTATTAATGAATTGCCAGGTGTGATTAACTATCAATACGGCGAGTAAACAATCCCGAATAGAGTCACAAATATTGGCAGTAAAAAGGTGTTATAATCTGGAGAGTATGGGTTTGTTATCTCTCCACTGCACAAATAGGAAGGCTCAATTATGGCAAAGATGAAGACGTCCAAGTTGTGTAGTAAGGCACGGCATAAGTGGGAAAAACGTTTGCAAAAAGATTATCTTCCTCTAGGCACCTCATGTGCGAGCAGGACGACAGCGTGCAACTTGACGCCTGTTTTTTCATGATGACATTTTAGTTAGGAATAAATGTTCTTCAAGCTTCAAAAGAAACAGGTTAAAACTCACTACATCAAAAGCGTTACGCCACAAAAAAAAAAAAAAAAAAAAAAAAAAAAAAAAAAAAAAAAAGGCGCAACAACATATTTTATATTATAAAAATGTTATACTCTGGTCCAATTTATCAAAAACCATTCAACAATGCTTACACCCCCCCCCTCCAGCCCTTCCCCAAAGAAAAAATTATCCAAGAAAATCACACTGACGGAAATCAAATGTACAAACAGAGAAGAGAATTAAGTTCGGAAAGTAAGGTGACTAACCGTTTTGTCCATGAACACTGTCTAAATTACCGGGTGCTCTTCGTCGACCCCCACTGGTCGTGCCTCACAATATGTACGCTCATCTGCGTAGTTTTAAATTTAGTAGCATTATAATCAATACGTGTATCAAAAAACTCCACACTGGATTTGTTCATCCTTCAAAGTTACAAGTTTATCGATTCCAGAGGGGTTTAAAGTAATATCATGTCTTCAGTAAAAGTTAGAGGAGTTTATCAAGGTGTGTGCGATCATTCCAAGTCCCCCCCCAACCCCCACCCCGTATTAGAACAAGACAGAGAGATCGAGAAAATTAATGAACGAGTATTTGTCAAGAAAAAAAGGTTTTATGTGTCCACTGAAAAGAGTTGTTTTATATAACTTCTCTCTTCTAGGGTCTCGGTAACCAATGTCTTTTTGCGATTTCTATTGGAATGTGTTGGTTAAAGGATATTCTTAGTTTATCGATCCGAATTGAATAGCATTGATTTAGTTTTGTATTTAAATCGCTTTTCGACTTATGATTAATTCAAGTTAAAAGAAACACGAACAAATCGCTCCATTTTAGTAGTTTATCTACGTGATGTTTTGATTGCATTTTATCGACAAGATTGCTTTGTTTGGCGTTGTTGTTCACTGTCAAATTTTCAAAGTAGTGTAGTTTTTTTTACCTGAAGCAACATCCGAGACTACAAGAAAGAAAGAAAAAAAAAACGGTACAGAAAGAATGAGAGTGAAATTACATCAATATTTCATTTCTAAATGGAATTATTACCAGCATCACCGCTACAAGCAGGTTGGAGTGACTCTCGCTGAATAATCCAACAATTTACGGGAGGCTCTTTCTCCTTAAGCGAAAACTAGACACAAGAAACCCGCCTGACGTCTTTTAACTTTATTAACATTTTCGTCTACCTTAGTGAAGGGACGCCGCTGGTAGGGAGTTGGCAGTAATTTTCCGCAGCTTGAGCGCTTAACGAGGAGGGAGGAGGAGGGTCTAATTGATTCAGTGAATGTAGAGAATAGTTTACACTGGTCTCCAAAGGTGCAGGTACACCTGAACGCTGTCTGACACTAATGGTGCACCTGTGTCCCTCTCTGAATTATAATTCTTTTATTTTCTTCTCTTTAAGCCTGCTGTTGAGTTTGAAAAACGATTTTTATTGACACTGATAGTTAAAAAAAACTTCAATTATTTTTCTTCATACATGGTGCGCTGAGTTATTTTTATTTGAAAAGATCTCCATATCTTTGGAAATAATAATTATTAAAATGGCTGCTTGCAAAATCTAAGATATCCGGTTCCAAATAAAAACATTTAATATGCACACGCAATAAATAAATAAATAAATAAATAAATAAATAAATAAATAAATAAATAAATAAATAAAATTTAAATGGAACAAAAAATCACTTTGTTTGCTTCAATGACTCATTTCTAAAAATATGTTCTTAAAAGCATCAAGATGGAATAGAATTTCGTCTCCCCCTGTATTTCGTCTCTCTACAATGCACCGTATGACCAAATTGCATCATCTGCGGCAGTCAGGGGGACTAATTGAATTGTAATGGCCGAAAATGATCCAACCCTTCTATAGGTAATCAATAGCTACACAGGGATGATACTTGGCATTTATTAATTTAAGCTGGACTGTGCCCATCTCTCCAGTGATGAGACGCTATCCAATCCTTGTCGTTGTGTAACCGATTTGAATAATCACAGAGATGATATAATGCCTCTGAAAAGAGATGTCAATGCTAGTGAAACGATAATCCGTGCATCCAATTTGCGGGAAATTCGATTCTTCTGACTTTAAATACATTTTTGTTCGGCAACATTTTGACTAATGAGGGGCAGGGAAAATGACGGAACAAAGACACAGGGCTGAAAGTGAGCTTCGATTTGAGTAAATGACCACCGGTTAGCAAGAACAAGTGCGCCGGAGAGGAGGTCAGCGGGGAAGAAATGGACAGATGGCCGAAGAATGTACCGAAACCTCCTTCCTTTTCTCTCCTCTGACAACTAAATCTACTTTCACTTACCGACAATGAAAAGAACAATGCCTACACTAAACGACAAATTGCATTAAGTGAATTATTAGCTCACTTATCAAAATGTTTCAGCTGGGGAGGGGAGGGACACAGGTGCCTAGATTAACTACTGCGCCCTTCCTTCCATCTTGAAAACCATTAAAACTCAAAAGCCAACCAAAAGCCAACAAAAATAACTGTGAAGCGCTTTAAATTGATCTTTAAATCATATGAAAGTACATTTTATTCTGTATGATATGTCACTTGCGATATGATACACAATATCTACAGTTTACAAACCCAAGTTGGTAAAAACATGTATCAAAGGGGCATATTTGGATAATCATAACATTTCCAGACATATTTCTTGAATGAAAAATGAACCATTTCAAAATTCAAAATTTCCATAACATACATGACAGAAAATGTTATCTTCATAATTCACCAGGGCATAAATTAAAAAAAAAAGGAAAATAAGAAATAATTTAAAAATAGAGAATTGAAATAATAACAAAAAAAAAAAAAAACCCCACATTGTGTTGGTAAGGTTAAACAAGTGTGACAAGTAAAAAAAAGCAGAAACTGACAGGAAATAGAAATTTAGATAATGCTTCACGCACGCATCAAAATCACACCATAGGACCAAACAAACAAATGATGTTATCAACTCTAGCATAAGTGTTTATTGCTGCTTTATGATTTTTTTTCAACAAAAGAGACATGAGACGATGCACCATATTTCAGGAGCAGAATACACGAGAGCGTGCTAGAAGAAAACTTTCATGTGAGAAATGCACAAATCAGCAAGTGAGAAACGTTGCAATCTGAAGTCCTTCAGTCTCCATTCCTTGAAAAGTAAGCTCGGCTGGAGTGTAGTCGGGAGAGATAATAGGGCACTCCATTTGAGTTGGTGTCTGTTACGTCGGTATTCAAGCTGGTTTGACGGACTTTTCAAGACTCCGGCATCGTGTTTATTCAAACCGAAATTTTACATGTAAATCTAAGTGACAAGCTTACTGAGGTGGAAGAGGAAGAAATCCAATTTAGTGGTTCACGTGGAGTATATGTATGTTTAGAGCTCTTGAAGATTCAAAGTTCAATAATGGGGCGCGGTGTAAGTTTACAGTCTACATGGTTCGTTTATTGTCAGGAGGAGCAGACGATAACGGAACGGAACGTGCCTTGGCTTTGGTAGACACCCGGAGAAATTAAAACAATAAAAAATGCTTGAAATAGATTCCACAAATTAGTGTTAACACGTCGTACAAATGCAATATTCTTCAACATTGTTCTTTGCACGTGGCTAATACGTGTAAAACCTATGATTATCTAACAATAAAAATTTGGCATTATCATATAATTGTAGCGGCGCCAGTGTAATTTAAACTTTGAATATGAGTCTTTCTCGAGATAGTCGTTGAATCGAAAGTTGGATCAGGTGGGGTCTTCTTTCACAAGTCATCATTATCCGTTGAAAATAAATCAATTTTGAGTAAAAAAAAGGTGCCATATTTCGGGGATCATTCTCACCGACTGCCTCCCTTAGTGGAGCCTCCAACGATTTCGATAGTTATTTCAATATGGCTTCGCTGCGTCAAAGTTGACGCGAGCTTGTGCGATCTTTGCCATTCTTGACGTCTGCCACCCCACGTCTTCTGCACCGAAAATATTGTTCAGTCACCCGGATGGAGACGCTTTTGGATAGAGGTCACTTCATACAAAAGTCGGTTGCGTTAAAAAGTTAAGGGTTGATACAGATAAGACCGCCATGTCTTTATGATCTAGTCCTCACTGATGGCGCATAAAACTACCGACAAAAAGGGGGGGGGGGGTGACAGGGGACATAATTTTTTTATCACTCGTTAAGAACCCGTTTATTAGAACACCACTAACATATCCCAAAAGTGATGATTTAAAAATAGCTTATATGAGATCTGCAATTTGTTGTCAGGGATACACTTGCTTCCAAATATCTATAATTTATTCTCTGCGTTACGTTAGGACTTTCTGACGCTTTTTTATGCGTTTCATAACTTTCAGAGCACTTTTCCCTGATGTATTTAATACTAGCAATCTCTGGGATCCGTTAATGGATCTATCTCAGTATCACCTCGCGGAAATTAATACAAAGTAGCGCGATTACTTTATCGCATCACATTTCCATCAAATTCGAGGAAAAAGTCGTTTTCTTTTACTGTATTTAGATTTTTGCATGTGGTTTGCTATTGTCAGAGGAAACAAGATTGCATTTAATGTTTATCTTCGAATAAACATAGCATGCTATAAAATATTGAAATAATATCTTCATCTAAACAAACCAGAAATCCATCAATACTGATTTACAATACAGAAGTCTACAATTACAGGCAGGAGAACTGCGCTGTCATTGCGGTTCATAAAAACATGGAAATTCATCCAATTTTTTAAAATATCCATATTTACTCAAATGTGTTTTCACTGATACCATACTGAAACCTGCTTTGTCCAGCAGAGGGCAAACACAAGCTAAAGATTACTCATGTCAGACAGGCGTTAATTTTGACATTTTTTTTTTCTTTTTCATTGCGAATGGAATAGTTT
Organism: Lingula anatina; assembly: GCF_051362555.1. Taxonomy (NCBI): domain Eukaryota; kingdom Metazoa; phylum Brachiopoda; class Lingulata; order Lingulida; family Lingulidae; genus Lingula; species Lingula anatina. Next base: position 47,747,877 of record NC_141768.1, read on the forward strand.
TGCAATTGCTTCCTACAACCTACCTACTGCCTGTAAAACAGATAACAGGAAATAATGACTGATGTTGCATTACAGTAACAAGATCGGGTATGCATTTCTTTATAAAATGTATTTTATTTCACAGTGAATCTGCTTCGCTTTGAACAAAGATAAATAGAGCAAACCCGCTCGTGATTGGAGAATGCTTTTACTGGGTAATAATAATTGGCGTGGATGTATTTTTTTTTTTTTTTTGAAATATTGAAACATATTTCAAAGAAAAGGATAGGGTGGAAGTTGAATCAAACTATATTATACTATATTCAACGCTTGTGTAAAGCACGGTGGCAAACTTTTTAAAGAAACAATCGGTCTAGGACCCAAATACCACTTACGCCAAGACAACTCATTTTTTTACCCGAGATAAATTAACAGTTCTCATGTAATCATAATAGAATATAGAACAATATGCGTATATTTACAGCAACATATGTACAAGAAAATATTTTAATTGTAAATGCTCATGCACTAAAATAATGAAAAATACATATTGGCAACGAGTAGAAAAAAATCCCCACTATATATATATATATGCTATTCACAATAATTTGAAAGTGACATAAATACAAAACAAAAAGCTCTCTTCTTTTAGAAGAATATATATGTTAAAATATGTGCGGTCGAAACATCGGATAGATCTTTAGAAGTTGTCAAAATAGTTTTCATGTATTTCCCTCAGTGATTTTAGAAAATGGCAAATTATCCATGAGAAATTAAGCTATTTAACGAAATAAAGCATTTTATGGTTTTAACAGTAAATTCCTTTTAAGATTAGCTTAATATTCCAGTTTTTGTTTCCAGTCTTTTTAGATAAACTTTAAAATGCTCCTGGTTTGTTGTTCAAAGTCCTCCATGGCGGCATATTTCTATTTACGCCATTTTGCACCATGACTTGCAGATATCCGACACGTACAACAACAGTCACGTTTCTAAAAATTACTTGAAAATACTGTTTACGACGTCGATGACGACGGGGATGTAGCGTCTCTGACATCGTGTTGTGGGGAGTCTGGCAGTGGGGGCGGGGTCTCGGGGAGATCGGGCATCTCCGGCCCTCCCGGCGATATTGGCGGCGATGAGCATAACGACTCTGACGTTGTGTCCGCTTTGTGGTCGTCGTAAAATTTTGTAGCACCTTCTACCGGCGAAGAAGCTCCCAGCCTACTGTGATGGTGCTGATATCTGGAAAATACCAAATACATGACGTTTTATCTATAACGATAATGCTCATATCAGTGCCTGGTTACAGGGCATATTTTCATGTATAATTCAACGCCATTTGGATCAAAAATATACATTTCCGCATTTATCATTTAATGTAATGAACCGCGATTTACGTTTTAAGCGTGTTACATACATGCACAGTTCCCTGTCAAAATGAAAGGGGAAATCACGGGCACTATAAAACACAATTTACTTCACGAGTGTTCATAAATTTACAGAGAGCCAGTTTTTGCGAATATCTTATTTGCCATCGCGTGTGCTGGCAAGTATTGCAAACGCCACAAAGACATGAATAGTTAATAGCGTTTCTTCTCTTTAATCTACCAAGATGTCAAGTCAATGTAGGCCCCAGCCGGATATATCTGGATCAAAATTACGGATTTCATCGACCTGGAAAATATCCCCGAAAAGCCATAATCTCTTAAGCAGCTCTGACAGTTTTTATTTTTGTCATTTTATGATTTTTAATACTCTCCCGATAATTATTTCGTTGTGATTCAGTAGGTTACAAAATAAAACAGTAGTCGGTCGAAACTGATGTTTCTGTGGGAGGAAAGTTTAGATAGAATAAGGACCGATGCTGCCGATATTGGAGAGGGTAGCAGATATATGCCAGCAATGCACTTTCACTGTTCCATTTCTTGGCAGAATTAAAATGCTTCTTATGTAAGAAAATTGATCAGGAGAGGCGATCCGCATGTGTGTGAATTAAGAACAACCTTCCCAAGCAGCCGCTGATGCTGCACTATATGTAACGAGTTTCGATCACACTTAGACACAGCCTTTAGTAATTACATTACACAAGGCTGCAACATAGTTCACATAAAAAAACTATGTGTTTTAAAGCCAAAATACTTAAATGGATAATTTAGTTTTCTGTATTGTATAATGTTTTCCACATTTGTTACAATTTTTCATCATTCATGTTTTGGTATTTTGACGAAAAAAAATGTTCGTCTGCTGGTTAATTTCATCACTGACGAATAAACCTTAACATAACCACAAATGTCCGTGTCATCATTTATGATCAATAGCCAGGCGCGTTCGAGCGTAAGAATTGTTTGTTTTCTGATAAATCCTTCCCCAAATCGCAACGAAAAATTACACATCAATAAACCACATACGAGCCGATCATAATTTACTTCTCACTCGCTGGGAAGCCCACTATTTCCTGAAACCTACTAAAACAATTAGAGAACAATTTTCAAAATGGATTACAGAGAGAACGTAAATTCGATGTATCGTTTAGGCTGTGAAATTACTCGGAAAATTTTCGCCGAGTGATTCACGAATTAACTGCATTCTCACTAATGAAACTTGCATCGGAAACAAGAGCGTGCTGTGAAATTTCCAATTCAACGTGGGATCTGAAATTCATACCCATTAGTGTGAATGCCAAATCTACATTGATTGCTCGCAAATAACGTTCTTATTCGTTTGTCTCTTCGTATCATAAACGCTTCACAAATGGAACATATTTTGCAGAATGCAGTTTGCATTCAAATGCAGCCGAGAGACAAATTTTCTGCAACAGAAGGGCCTGGCCTTAGTGATTTTCTTTATTTTCGTTTTCAATTAGCAAAATTGCTTGGGATAATTACAGTGGAGGTGCAATGCACACCTCAATGGGGTCCATAAACACACAAGGCCCAACGAGGGATAATTTGCAGAACTACGAAAGAACTGGGCAAATTATCTCCCGCTAACTGTCGGTTACGTTCAGTTAATGAACGCATTATTTGAGTAAGTAGTCTTAAAGCTACACACATACGCTGTTTGAAAGCTCAAATTATCAAAACGTTTTCAGATTTTTATGCGGTTCGCTCCGTTGGCGTTGACGCGGAATTGCATGTTATTGGTCTCTCTGAATTTTATCTGACGGGAAGGACTATAAGCTGGGGCCTTGGGGGGGGGGGGGGGGGAGGCGACAGTTGTATGATTGTATGATCTAATAGCCCTGATATTTACCACATTTTCAATGTTGTCTACTTCTTATTTTGAACAGCAATAGTAAAAAAATATTATATGTGTCTTATGTTTAGATAAAAACTAGAGTATATACATACAATAGAAAAGGATATTAATTAAAATCAGCTATAATCATTAAAACAATCCCATTCAAGTTTTCATTCACCGCAAATAAAATAGTGCTGTCTCTCATTTCTTTTTTTCCGTTGTAGATAATTAAAGAGCCATTTAACGAAATTAATATCTAAGGCTTGTTTCGAGGAGTGCTTAAATTATCAAAATATTTTCAGTGACCAAACTAGTTTAGCTAAATCGGATAATAACGCTGGCCAAATATGCTGGCAAACGACTTCATCCGTGGCATGGAACGCACACCGTTATGTAAGGTGGTCTTAATTGCCATAGTAATTACTGCCCAGGTGAAATATCTCCAAAAGCTGCTAGTGAGTAAGTTTTCTGTCCCCAGCAGATTACGGCCGGTGACAAATAACAGAAGCTCGTCACCAAATTAGAGGAAAATCCTAACTTTAGATTGGACACAGGTGCCCGCTGAGGTCGGCATGTTCGGGGTGCTACTCGGGGGGATAATGGATCCGTTTTGATAATCAATCACGGCTGATCATTTGAGCAAACACGAGGTTCGATGATACGCCAGTGCCTATCGCGATGTTGTGTAATATCTGGTGTAACGCGTATTTGTCCCTTATATAAACTAAACCATGGTTTGACGCCGTTTATCCTTCAGATGGTAAAATTTTGACCGCACGGGGATAGATTTGTTGACATACCAGCCCTCTGTGATGTGGAAATCTTGTGGGGGCAACACCTACCCGTACTGACCATAACACACTGGGGACCAGAAGAGGGCTTGGCTGATGGCTACTTTCAGGAAAAAGATAAAAGCACCAACTTCAAAGCAAAATTTTTAGTCGAAAAAAAGTAGTATCTGCCAATAGAATAAATTATCAATTAAAAAAATATCAACTTAAAAATTAACGTATTTCTAATTTTTCGCAGTTGGTGCGAATTGCTTCTTTTTGAGACAAGTACGTGTGCCCATTTTTGTTTAGATTATAAAGATAAATAATGGAAGCACTTCTCTGACGTCAAGTCAGTACGAGACTTCGAGCTTGTAGCTCTGTTACTGTTGTCTTTGTTTGTGGACAGGAGTAACGATAGTTTGCTAAAGGTTCGTAAGTTGGGCTATAGCCTGTGTCTAGCTTTGTCGCCAATAAGGGCGGTAAATATGCACAAGGGAATGAAGCGAAAGTTACTTGAGAACAACCTGACCTAATGTTAACTTAATCAATTTAGGAAAACATGGCCATATTTGCACTGCTGGCCACGAAATTAATTCCGAAACAAACATCATGGACACGCTTCCAAGATTCCCTGGAAAATAAAAATTCTGCCAAATTCACAGAGGGCTGCTGGCGATCGAATTGGCCAAATTAGGACTATGTGGGCTTTTTTGGCCATCTTGATCTCTCAGAATCGAAGAGAATCGAAATTGGTATAATAGTATAAATGATGTCAGAACCAATGTCCAGACTGGCCTAGTAAGCAAGGAAGTGGCGTAATGGACGTATACCTGTCTGAACACAATTAATCTGGGAGATCGTGAAAACTTAGCTGAATAGGTTTAGGAGCAAATTGATACGACTGAAATATGTAAGATAAGCCCCTACTTTCTGTGCGCGAAAGCGGATTTTCATGGTAAAGTCCCCCGCCTTGTTTTTAGGAAACCATTAATATCATTGACACGGAGAGGATTACGACTGACGATCCTAACAAATATCAATACATTTATAGAAGCTTGCATGCGGTTCCTGTGTAATTTAATTTCTAGTCTGTCGTCGCTGAGATCATGCAAGTTCAACTGTATTCTCTCCAGTTTCAAAAGGGGACCAGACAAAGCGCTCCGAGTGATGGTAGAGATGTTTCCTCAGTCAAACTCTGGTGGACGTCTTTGTTAGTTTCAAGCACACACGAACAGGGTTAATAGCTCGAAAGATGGAAAAAGTTGAACCATTTTCATTTGACGTCAATTTCTTTGGCTCTTTGGTAAAGCAGAAAATGGTGCTTTTTTTACATTGTTCTGCGCTTCCCGAGAGTGGTCTATTAGCGATAGAGACACGCACGCGTGAACGTCCGCAGTCTCTTCATTCAGTGGCGCGACTTTTTCTCTCTTTCACCAGTCGCATGCGGCTTGAGTATATTTATATAGTTTACATTGACGTGATCATAATCATTAACTAAGCATTGCCTTGCACACATAAAAGACTGGTTTGAAAGTCTCTTAAAATCAATACAAAAGATAATGATTATGCAACGTAGTTTTTAATTTAAAGATAAGGTTATAGATAAAAAATAGATAAACAGATAAATCAATCAATAAATAGATAGGTAGAATATATATATATATATATATATATATATATATATATATATATATATATATATATACAGAAATAAATAAATGAATAAAAATGTCAAAACTTATATTTTTAAAATTAGAATTATGACATTAATCAATTATCTTTACTGTCCTGTAGAATATTTTATTTGTTATGCGTTCATCAAAACATTTTATAATTAGCACATGCACGCACACTGCTGGTCTAGAGATGTAAAAAAAAAACATTTGAAAATAATATGAAAATTACAACATTTCAGTCCTGCTTTGGATAATATGAAATCAGTAATAAACAAATATTTGCAATTAAAATTTTCAAATCAAAAATATGTATTTGGAACTTATCTCAGTTTCACCTTTTAGAAAAGAAGCTAACTGACAAGGGACGTGAGTGGGAGCTTAAACAAAAGGGCAATTTTAAACAAAGTGATATCACCTTTTATGTTTCGCCTGAGGTCTTGTGGTATCAGATGTGCGTTTTGAACACGTATCACGCAAACAATAGACAGGCATTTTGGATAAAAATGAACATTAAGAGAAATAAGCTAACGTATTTACTTCTACAGTGAATGGAAATAAGTTCAATTTTTCTCGAGTGGGTGGTTTTGGTTGTATTACGGACTACGTCGGTACAGTACGGTTGGCGAGACGTCAGCTACGTATGAAGCCCGCGATTTCGTTTTGCAATGGCGGCGGAAGTGGTAAGTTATTTGTTTTAGAAGCAGTAGATGACTCGCAATGTACTCTCGAGTTAATGAACCCGTAAAGATTAGCTCGGCTGATCGTATGGGATTAGTGTTGTGTGTTTTCAATTACGGTTAAGTAAGAATTCTATATATCGGAAAATGGCGAGGAAACGCCAGACACGTATATCTGTACCGTCACCTCGGCCATCAATCTGACGGCAATGTTGTAAATAAACAGCTGATTGAAATAAATTAATCATATTATCCTATGTGTTTATATTGTTGTTGATTTAATTTTTTCATCAAGTATTAAATATTTTCATTTCTTTTTAGTTAGTGACAAAACGAATAAGATTTTCTGTATTTTTAGAAATATAAAAATAATTATTTCACACTCTTTCGAACACGGAAATAAAACATACATTATTCAAAAACGAATGAAACCTTTCTTTTTTTTAAATACAAAGACATGAATTCCATTTTTAATCTTGGAGAAAAATATTTCTAAATTACAGCCATGTTTCTTATGTAAACAAGTACCATAAGAAAAGACCGACTGTTTTTGTATAGGTTACATTTTTGTAGCTCCACTGCTTTGCAGACTGCCTACTACAGGATTGCCACTTTCAAACTTAGGGGTTGACGGAGTTCAGCTCTTTCCATCTCGCTTGAAAGGAAACAGCGGTTTTGTAGCAGAGGATATTTCGATTATTATCATTATTTTAGCTCCGGGATCGTTTACTTGGTCTGAAAGTAATCCTTATTTGAGCATTACGCAGGAACAATGTCAGTATTTTACAAATTCATTTTCTGAATATTTTGACTCTCAGTTCAATTTCAATGAAAGGAGGGATCCCTTGCCTAAACTGCCGTATGAAAACAAAACGTGCTTTAAAAGCAGGTTAAATCGGAGGTAAAACATGCTCGAAGGGGTGGCGAGCCAGATTTATGACAAGGTGCGTTATAGTATCGTAATCCCCTTGCTTTGTGTTGGTTTCCATTTCATCTGAAATTTATCTAACATTTGTGAGTCCCTAAGACCTTTAATATACGCGGTATTGTAGTAGGTAATACGTAATTTACTTAGTCGTTAAGTCCCGGTACCATCGCCTCCATGTACACGTAACAGCATATTTCACCTAATTGTTCGCTCTTTGTTGTGTACCATACCTAACACTTTTATTTCACTGACATTTCTTTTTAAATATTGCTTACACCCGCTTTCTTTGGTTAATTCCTTCACGGCTTTCCCTTTTCTTTCTTTCTTTTTATTTAATTATTCATTTATGTTTTTTTTTGCATGAATTTAAGTTATGATTTTATCAACAACGTGAATATATTTTCAGTAAATTGTGTTGAATATTGCCCACAGTGACTCAATGATAATGTGCCTAACAAACAACATTCTTACTCATCGAATTCATCGTAAGTAATGGAAACATCCATATTTTACAGAGGCGAAGAGGAAATCTAAGATCTAATGACATTAATGCAATATATAATATTCCTACCTGTTTTTGGCAGCTGCGGCTCTGTCTCTCTGTCTTCTGTTTTTAAACCAGTTGCCAACTTGGGTGGGGGTGAGCCCTGTCGCCTGCGCCAGCTCACGCTTTTTAGTCGGATTTGGGTAAGGATCTTGAAGATACCATTCTCGTAATAGATTTCTCGTTCTTTCTTTGAAACAGTGTGTCTTTTGCTCCCCGTCCCAAATCGTGCGGGGGAGAGGAAACTTCTTGCGGACCCTGTATTTATCGACGGGGCCAAGGGGTCGGCCGCGAAGTTTTTCCGCTTCCTGGTAGTGTGCCTCGAGCCACATAGCTTGTAGCTTGGCATGGGACTCTTTGGTGAACCTGTGACTCTCCAAAATGTGGTAAAGTTCTCTGAAGTTTCCCGTGTGGAACGACACCAGGGACCGGGCCCTGAGCACAGACTCGCTCTTGTTTAGAGCCTCGCATGCTGCCGGGTTGACAGGGAGAGACCACAGAAATCGCCCCAGTCGTTCAATGTCCCCGCTCTCCTCTAGAGTCTCGCACACTCTTGCCACTTGTTCTGGCGTAAAGTTGAGTGTAGGCAGTGCGAACATCATGGGCGCCGCGTACAGCCCGTGAGCAAGGCTTGTGGGGATTGTCAAACTGGTCGGTAACATAGTCGGTAATCTAGACTCTACCTGCACCATATGCATAATTGGTAAGACTCTGCTACTGATAGCAGCCTCACCACACTATTATACTCGACTTTAGTCAGGCTAAATACAGGGGCGGAGTCTCCCAACACAGTGAGGTGTCACTCCAATCTGGATCTCATCTTCTAATCTCTAGCTTATTTATCAACTTTGGTGTATTGTTAATCTCGCTGCGCTCCCATTGGCTGAGCGCCTCACCTTTGACCCGTTGGCATAGCGACGCTGTCAATCAGCGATCGAACCCTGCCAATCACAAAGCTTAGCGTATACATACTGTGGATTAGAGGATAAGATTTACCTTTTTGCTAAAATATTTGCATTCCTACTGTTACAAGTGCGTTGTCGCAATAATTTAGTCTAAATGGGTAGAGACCACAGTGGAGACAAGTTAGAGTAATGCAGTTTTTATAAATGAAAATCAATGTGTACGTATGCAAAGATCTGTTTTGTAATAAGAAAAATGAATTGGAATACGTAGAATAAACCGACTGGTAGATGGTAAAGCCGGGCTGTGCTTGTGGCGCACTGGGTACGTTAGACTCCAACTGATTGAAATCAAAATGACAGAAAACCCAGCTAACTCCCGCGAGAAGACCAAGTAGAGCCAAACTTGAAGGAATGAATCGATTTGGGATTTGACATGCGTAATAATTACAGACGTAGGGATGGGGTTTCTTTGCTTGTGTTTTTTTTTTATGCTACAAATGAAAATATTACCGGGATTTACAGATCTGGAATACCAACGCTTGAATTAAAATGAGGATGGAAAATAAAGTTTTGACGAAGGATCTTACCAATAATAAATTTTATCATAAAAAGGTAAATTTTCCTCCATCATTTTTTATATCTAAACATTTTAGAGAAGCGCGAAGAGCTGTTATATTTCAGTAATTCACCACATTTAGAACATACGCATGGGTTCTTTATTTGTCTTTGAAGTACATATTCACCCTGCAGTTCGGACCGGAATGATCTTCACTCTCAAGCAATCTTATTTTTTAATTTTTGTAATATACGTTTCTTTGCACTGTTCTCTTCAACAAGCACGTCAAATCCGATCATTCCCAATCTTGTTAAATTTTACACATTTTTGTAAAATGCGTTTCTTTGCATTGTTCTCTGACACAAGCACTTTAAATCCGATCATATTAAAATAATTTCCAATCTTGTTTGTATCTTAATTATCTAAGATAAATCGCCCCTATAGAAATTTCATTATATCAATTTCAAACAAGTATTTAACAAATCACACTACTAGTTTTTGTTCTTTCCTTAACTTTGTCACCGATACACCTGATAGAAAACAAACATGTCAACGAGTTCACCGAGATAATATCTAATCTTTCTCTTGGTGCTACACTTACGTGTGACTAATTCTACGTAATACATGCTCTAATGCCATCCCGCATTGTGCTCTTCCCCCACCCTCCCTCTTCCCCCTCCCACCTGTAATGACCCTCGTTTATCTTCAATTGTATCATCATTAACATCTCGAAGATAATCAACGTATTCCGGCTCTCAGATTACAGGTTGAAAGTTGACCAAACTTTGGCAGGTAGTTGAACCGGCGTTACTGGGCCGGGGGGTAGAGACCAATTGACACCTTAATTAAATTTCCGTGGAATTACACTGGGCTCTATTCAGATGCCACGCGCTTCACGAATACGGGATGACCATCTCGTTAAGAGGCACAGACAGCTCTTTAAGTATCATCTTTCGTGAAATGCTGTACCGATGACACCAAGAAGATTTGACTCGCATTCATGGCTACTGAACAGTTTTCCATCTTCTTCAACTTTTATTACACATGGTTACGCGGTGAAAGAGACATAGCCGATAATGGTATATGATAACAGTGTTCTTTGGACGTGGATACTACAATATGCTTTGAATGCGCCATGATGATATCTTCTCTCTCTTTCTCTCTCCCCCTTCACCTTTACATATCATTGTATAGAAAAGCGATTCTCGACAGGAAATTACCCATGATCTTTGTCTGATGGTTTAAGATTATTGACAAGATAGACATAAATATATATATTAATATAGACAATTTATGGAACTCCTATAGTTCATTTCACGTGGAATTAATTTTTGTACAATGCCGCGTTAATAATTGAGTTGACGTAAGTTTTGTAAAATGTTACCAGACCAAATTATTATATCCTGTCTCGGCATTTATACCCCAATGACAATTAATTTGGCTTTTAATGTCATTTTATCAGATTTGTTTTAAACAAACAAATAAGAATATTAATAGACATAACTATGAGAAGCCTTGTTTTTGCCGTTATTGCACCTTTTTTTTCTGCATTTGGACATTTTTTGAAATTTGAATTTTAAATTCATCAGAAACAATCCCCGATTGTTTTTCCTAATGTGTTTTTATATTTAGAAATGTTACCTGAAAATTTATTCATAACCCTTTTATTTCATTCAATTATTATTGCAATATTATATCATAAACACAAAAAAATCAATAAATTCATAACGGGCCAGTATGTGATGGCATTTAGACAAAACTTTTGAGTAGGAAAATGTATGAACATATTTTGTCCTAGTAGGAATCTATCTGCTAGTTCCTGGTAAACGAGTCCGTGGAAATGAAGCGCTTGGTTTCTGAGAATGTACAATTGGTAATTGTGTTTTTGACATTTTAAACAGGAAAACAGAATAAAATGAAAGCTCCTTCATTCAATGTATTTGAATACCCCGTCCTCTGAACAACCGTCTACAAACAGGACTGTACATAACTAAAGCTCCCCCCATCACCGGTCTGCCTTGGTCTAACTAGGCCCAATTTATGATTAAAGAAAGTCTATAGGGCTTTGTTTGTAACTGTAATTTTGTTTTTTTTTTTACTCTTGCTTCTGTGCGTCGGATGCTCGAGAGAACACAATTGTGCTGCATCTGATCTGCAATGAAAACTTTCAATTTTGACTAACACTTCAATCAATTTATGGTATAGTATTTTTGGTAATGGATTCACCTGTTTTGAATGCAGTGCGATGTTGTCAATCATATACATGTATAATTTACCTCTTGCGTATAAATGTCGTAAATGGTAGTGGAAAATATTTCTTTTATCATCATTACCGTCATAAGCGTTTTTTGACAAACTGTGTTAATGTTTGGATATCCCGGTGCTAATTTTATAGTTATGATCCAGTTATGAAATGCCTACTTCAGGTTCACGTAAAACGAAATTGCCAGAAATGAACGTAGATGTTCGCTTGGTGTAAGCCATCGGAATAATATTGTTCTCTTTAAAACGCATGTTTGTAGATTTAATTTGTGTTTTGAAGTGGTAATCGGTAAGCACTGTAAAATTGTTGAATTGTAATGTAGCCTAGAATAAGTATAAATAGCTTGGTGGACATCATTATCCGGTATTTCATGGTGTTATTATTGACTTGAAAGAATTATCCAGAGTCAATGGACGCAAATCTGATTATTAAAATGCGTAACCGTACATAGCAACGTTTGATATCCAAGATACATTTACGTGACACGCACACTATTGCCAAGAACTGTAGCAACAGAGTGAAAGGATTACACGATCTCGCTTGTTGGAAATGTCATATTCAGCATTATATTGACACGCCTTGTCACCACCTTAATTTAACAATATGACAGATGTTATATACTCTGTTAATATACGATTTATTTTTCAGTGTTCCGGATTTTTAATCCAGGAACCGAAGGAACGCCCAAGAGTGGAAAAAAGAAAACGATTAATTATTATAATCATGATGCTTGTTACGCTAAGAAATTGCGTTTAATATAAACTGATATTTATTGATCAGTTATTCTACTTTTTCACGGTTTGGGGTGAAAATGTCAGAAGTTGGATAGAATTAACACGAATCAACATCGTCACGGAATTGATTTGGGCATTTCTTTTCGTTTTAAATGGTTTTATAGCTATCGTGTGCTAGCCTATCTGAGATTAAATCTATGAGCTAAATAAAAATATTAGTTGAAATATAATTGCTGTATAACCTTAGCAGAATCATAACAGAAATATTTTATTATACTTTTCCTTTTAGGTTGTTTCAGAAAAAAAGCGTCTGACACATATTTACATATGTAATCTCAAATACATAATGTATTGATTCAAGATTTGTTACACGAAGGATAACATCCAGTGACGGAGTCGGTTTCTTGGTTTGTTCGCTATATTAATCGGCCTATAACAGTAGGAAACAAATAATTTTGCAACTTTCCATTTATCGTCAATAGCAGATAGCAGTCAATAAAGGAACTCGACACTAGACGCAGTAGAGGCCTAATGGGAATTCTCTCTTTATATTGGTTAAGGTGTTCGTACCAAGTTTTAACACACTGATTACATATCAGAGTCACTCAGTGTAAGTTCGTAAGTCTCCATGAGTTGACATTATGCACTGTCTGGAAAAAACATACTAGAACTTGACAAAATTATATAATCATGGTAAAAAGTATGAATCATTTTTTTCAGCTTCATTAATTTTTAGGCGTTCAAGATATCAGGTGATCAGAAAATTCTTCCTTTTCTCTCCTGTCTATTATAAAGCATTAGTCATACGACCGCAGGTTGCATTTCTTTATGCCAGAAAGCCAGTTTCTCAGCCAGATTTTCTATCCTTTTAGATAAAAAAAGTAATTTAGAAAATGTACTTACTTGAGAAATACACTTGAACAAGACGCACTGAGTCTTAAAAATCAGCACACGGTCCAAGATTACAGCGTCTGAATTATACAATATCAACAGCTGTGAAGGTCAGATTTGTGCATTAGAGTTTGGTGGCACCGGGTTTACAAACAAACAGGCCGCCATATCTCTCAGACGCTCACCGTTCAACGAACATGCGATTAAAACACATGTGAAACAGCGCGAAAAACAAAAGACCTGGAAGGGATTGGAAGGGTCGTCTTCCAGGCCCGCGTCTGTTACTGTCCGCTACACACCTAAAATCGCCTTGTAGTGGACTCACTGACCGCCCGATATGCTGTAACCAGTGCAGCCAGCTCAAATCAACTACAAGCATCTTCCTCATGTTTGCTTATTATTCGCTTATTCGCTTTAATTTTATTTGTTATTATATTGTTTATAACATACTTAATATCCAATCGACCTATTTGGAGAATTATACGATGCCAGAGACCCTGCCCAACGTCAAATTAAACGAAATACTTTCAGTTCATGTGATATTAAGATCATTCGTCCTAAGCTTAGGGCAGTTTTTGACACTGTTTAATATATATATTATAGACGATGTTATGTTTCACATAAACGTTATGGCATATAAGGACTATAAGATAAACCAAAAATAAAACAACTCATTTCAGATAACGACTGAAGAGGACCTTTTACTTTAAAAGTGCAGCCACTGAACACTTTTTCCGTGAATTGCACCGAAACATTTCTTGGACTTTGTTTAATTTTAATTTTAAAAAACACTTCATTCAAAACACTGACTCTGTAATAGTTTTTCAGGGAAAGTTACACCGCCATTGTGGAATTTCCTGACGGGACTGCTAACAAGGATTTTATCAAACGAGATTCGAAAAGGCGGGAAAGGTCATGTCGTCTGCCAAGTGCTCCTGATGCTTCCATTCTAGAAAATCTGGATTGTTCAATCGGGTGAAAACCGCTTGCAGCCAAACAGTAATGCGAGGAACTTGGTGGCAAGAAATAATGAAGGAAAGTAGAGGAAATAGCTTCTCGGGCGAAATGTATCCGAAGGGATCATGTCTTTTAGGATTCCCTGCCACATGAGCAATATGAACACGAACGACTAAGCACTGCGCTTGCTCTTGTGTTTTTAATTCTTCCAGGCCGGTAGTTTTAGAAAAGAACAGAAAAGGTGCATATCAAGCCATTAATAAAACTTTTAACGTGTTTTGGTCAGGCGCTCTCTTCCTGTTCAACAAAGTTTTTGTTATTGAGATGATATGACACCCAAACTTTCCTCACGCAGACTCCAGATGAGCAACAAACTGTACAACGTTGGACACGTAGAAAGTCTACCCTGATCACAGAATTGCCAGAGAACCAGGCCATAGAAGAGACAAATATTCCGTATACTGTTTGAAGATGCTACCACCACAAGTTCGTACAGGAGTTGCTTGCTGTTTCTGGTCGTCTCCACGCTCTTTGGCCACAGTGTAGACACACATGGAGAGCCTGGAACGCCAAACGACTCCTTAAACCATGAAGGTTTTCCATAGATAAATATCTCTATGGCAATAAACACTAATCTAAAATAAAGCACAGGTTTTTTTTACACCGTAACGTGTTGTTATGGTTTTGTTTATTCAAATATCATATTTCTGTTAATCTCGTATACCTATGACACCTCGGGCACCTTGCTGCAAAACGCGTTTCATCAATTTCCTCGAATTAGCATGAAATCTGTCGATCTGTCAAATTGGGGTTCAACAATCTGGCTTCCAACAGAGAGTGTATACTCTGGAAATGGCTTGCTAATTGTTGGGAGGTGCTTTACACGTGGGGTGTAGATTGGGCAGGGATAGAGGTGATGCCTTCTGGTGGCTGCGTCTCTCTCTCTCTCTCTCTCTCTCTCTCTCTCTCAAAAATGTTTTTGGGAATAAGATGACGAAAATGGCTTCTTTTAGGAGTTTAAGATTGCTAACACCAAAAAAGTGCAGTCGGTACATTATAGGCCTCACGATATCAATGATACACAATGATACAGGGAACCCTCAACACCCTCGCCTCCCAGATGTGCCTCCTCAGTATCGAGTTAGGACGATCCAAGCATCATGCCGCGGTACAAAGTGATATATATCTCCAAACTTCATTGCGTTACAGCACATTACGAAGCATTCTTCCGACACTTGGCACTTGGCATCTCCCAGTGTATGTGAAAACAAGCAGAGGAACTATATGGGGAACAGAAACACACGTGCTAGACCACAGGATAATATACACGCTGATATGAGCGCAGCCTCATCCTATTACGTCTTGTATATTCTTGTTGATAGAAGTGGCATGAATGGTGAAGTCATTAAGTCATTTTGAAACTATTCGTTTTAGATACAGGTGACTTTAAAAACCACTGGGTGTCTTGAATCAAGACCTACTTTCTTAATAAGATTGAAAGCGTTACGCAACTATTAAGGTTACCAGAAGTATCAAATATGAATAATGCTTATTAGTATAAATAGTTCATACATACTCTAAAAAGTTAAATAAGACCTGTAACACACTGAATTTGTATCTCAACATTAGACACAATGTTTTGAAATTACTTTAAGCACACATTTTTTTTAGTGAATTGCGTTATTTTGTCTGATGCCATTCAGAAACTTTGTATGAAGAAAAATGTGGAGCGTCGTCAGTAGGATGTGATAGATGCCAATTTATTCCTGATGACATGAAAGTATTTCTAAATCTATGTATAATCTTCAGAGGATGATATGACCAGTCAGTTTAATCTATGTTAGAATCGCCTTTGACAAGATAAATGACAAAATCGGTCGGCTTTACGGAAAAACCGTTTGAAATCAAAATCAAAAATTGTGGAAAAGCGCAATCAGCATCTCAACTAGGGCACTGTAACAAAATCTGCGTGACATACTGGTGACGACAGGTGTCAGATTGTGCTTGTTGTGACCAGTTGTCGCTCATCCGGAATTGTGCTTCGACTCATCCAAAACTATCTGGTTCGAGCGTTGTCCGATAGATGGCACTAAGAGAGTTGCAGAATCTAGTAAAAATAAAAAAATAAAATAAACAAATTAATATAATTAAAAGTGTCAAAGTTTTTCAACCTGGACCTACTTAATTGATTGGTCATGCCTTCCATAATTTGTGCCGTAAGACAATTGCCAAAAAATATTTTTTCAATTTGCCAAATATTCAGGCCATGCCATTGCCAAAACAAATTTAATAGAACACGTATAGCTAACATACAAATTGCCCTTTCCCATAGTGGTAATAATAATAATAATAATAATAATAATAATAATAATAATAATAATAATAATAATAATGTACACATGCACACAAAGTTTCCGATTTTATCCAAAACAGGTGAGACATGAATGGTAGTCCTAGGAATGGGTCCTATATGTTTAGTACAGGTTAGGGTTAGTTGGAGTATTGGGGTTAGTTAGTATATGGGACACATGTCACCTGTACAAAGTAATACAAAGTAATGGGAAACAGACTACGGTTTCTAGCAGACTATCATTGCTGTCACAACGAAACTTTGGGTCTTCGCACTTCCCAATGAAATTCCATCTGTTTCTTAATATTCGAGTTTTTTTTTCGTCAGAGAGTGATGAATATCATTTTTTTACGGATCGACCGAAGGGAAATAATAAAAATGCAAGTCTTTTTGGTGAGAATAACTTGATTTTAGCCATTCAAGCTATCTACCATCAAACCTGCCGCCTGAAGTATGCTCTAACCACTTATTAAATCTACCATAAAACGAGGAAATTTCCGAGAGAATTAATTTGCAAATGTCGCAAAATTGAAATCCGCATATATTGGTGGTTAGCCTTTGATGGGAGCCCATGCAGTTTCTACGTAATTCTAGGCCATCTCTAGTCTGATTTGCTTTTGAATAACTAAAGTGGAAAATAATAGAGTACATTACTTGTTTATTTACCGAGGTTGGTGAACATGGCCAAAAATAGAGACAGGTAATTGTGTGTGTACGTGCAATAACTAAGTAAAAGCCAGACCTGGTGACATCCAAGATATCGAGGGTAGACGAACTATTACCTCCACCAGTACTGAAGTGATCTCAGTTGTATGTCGACTCCCACGCCCCTCTCTCTCTTTCTCTCTCTCTTTCTCTCGCTCGCTCGCTCTCACACACGCATGCACACGAACACACACAAGGACGCACACAATTACACGCTGGCATGCACACAAACACACGCGCACGCACACACACGCACACAACTTATGTACTGCCACATGGTGACTTATAAGCTATCTGAAATATGTGCACAGAGCTGGGATGCCGAGTCAATGATAGATCAATGCGGTTGTCTAGTGAGAGCACTGAGATCGTGTATAGGCGCACCTTACGTATGCCAAGAGTTATATGTCAGCAACCAGAATAAAACAGATTATCATTATTCTAAAAGTTCTACAGGGTGAAAAAGGAGCCAAAATATAAATATGTATTTGTTATATGGCTAAATGAGTAGTCTAACTGGCTAAATGTTTGCTTGTAAGTGCGGTTTCCCTGGAGAACGCTCCCCCAATTTGGCATTGTTATGCAGACACCCGTAACGGGTTGCACGGCGTGTGATCGCGGTAACTAGAGTGAGGATTAAACCACGTAGACAGACTGAGCAGCGGTGATTACGTCACCACGACTTTAATTTTGATTAGTGTTAAATTGTAATAGAAAAAAAAACAGGTAAATGTGTCCTATCTTACGTTCTTGCTTGTCCAATAAAAACGTGATTGGAATGAGTGTAGTTTGCTTCTAACATTAACATTTTTAATAGTCTACAAATCCCGTTGATAAATGATTTGATATAGACTTTCCATCTCTGTTTTTAATAATCAGCCAGCTTAATTTTAGAATAAAATCTTTGTTATGCATAAATGACATAATTGTCAACACTCTGTCACTTGATGTTGTCGTTGTTACTAATGTTACAGTTAGCCACTTAAGACTACTCATAAAAATTGAACAGAAAATCAGGAACAAAAACCAGTCATCTATTTACAATATATTTTGTTATTCCTTGCTTTCCTTGTTGATCTTTGCTTGTGTGTTGTAATTGCACGCATTTCTGTAGAACGCAATCTTTTGACCTTTTCGCAGAAGTGGAGAACGCTGTCCTTCCACCACAGAAACATTTAAAGAACCACTCACCACAGGGGGGGGGGTACGCGGTTGAAGTATCGAATTCACTACTTTTGTGCACTTTTTAAAGTAGACCACGCTGTAGCAAACACTGAAATGAGACCAATCGATGTTTCCTGTGCGACTATACTCTCGACCCGGGGGGGGGGGGGGGGGGGGGGGGGGGGGGGGAAGGGGGGGAGGACCCCTCTCTCCACCCCTGCACTGTACCCTGGCGCTTGATAAGACTTCTCAAAGTACAAGAAGCATTTAAGTGTTTACAACATCGATTTATTTTTGATTGCACAGACGTCGACAACGTGACATTTATCCATTTATACAAATGTTTTCTGAGCTGTCTCTCGGCATTTGAGCAAATGAAAAAAATGGGGACAGTCTGCCTTATATGATGTTACAACTTGCTAAAAAACAACGTTTAGAATTATTTGCAAAAAAAAAAAAAAAAAATATGTTCCAATATGTCAGATTGAGAGAACTGTATATTATGTAATCCGAGAACTCCTACTCAAACTCCAATCTGCGTATATATCTTCTAGTAATAAATGTATGTGTATAGCTATTTGTTGTATGCAATAGATACTTTTACGAGTGTGCGTTACATTAAATCTAGTAATGGCCAAAATTATATTCATGTGATATGTCCGAGATAATGTTTTCAGACCTCAGAACGTATCAACTAAAACGCTTCGGACGATATAATTTTCCAAGGTCTAAAAAACAACCAATCGACCCCAACCAAAGTCAATAATTGTTTTTACCACATCTTACATACAATTAAGGATTGAAATATGTGCTGATTATATAATTGCAATATATTTACCTATGAAATCGAAGTTTCTTTTAGGAGAATAGCAAGTATGTATTCAATATGTTTGTATAAGTTGAATAGGACGATGCCATCAGTAGCCTACATCCCACAGCATACGGTAAACTCTTTCAAAAGAGATAAACTCTTTCAAATACTTTTAAAAGCCCTATTGATGCAAATATGTGACTCTAAGTATCTTTTCTTTTCACGTAACACGCGCCATATTCCCATTCTTTGACCAACGGTAGTTTTAATTCTGTTATCATTCAAATGGAAACCATCCGATATGTCCCAAAATCTCGCAATTGGACAGAAAATCGTGCGAGCTTTCGCGAGATTTGGAGGGAAGTGGGATCAGAAATAATGACAAACAAGCGGGAGTTCGTTTCGGCGAGGAATTAACAGAATTTCTCGACAAATATTTCTATGGGAGTTTTCTATTTAATTCTGCAGAGGTATAGTCTTCTGCACAACATTATACTGTATTCTCTTCATGTTTTGCGTGTTACCTTTTGTATATTGCTTTCTGAGACGACATTCCAGACGAATAGAATTTCACTTTTGGTGCTAAAAGGTTAGACCCACCTAACGTTGATTCTCGACCGTTTTCTAGTCACGTATGATGTAACCCAGCCTGTCTTTAGATTATCTCGGATGATTTCTACGGCGTGAACCATTTCTTCCAATGAATATCATGGCCAACTAACTTATGTTTTCTTGGAAAGATAACAAAACCTGCAATGGAGTGCGGTTACTGGCATTATTGGGTGAGAACTGACTGAATCAGACCTAAGATGGTATATTAGATCTTAGATCAGACTAAATGTTTAATGATAATAACCACATGCGTAACAACGTGTTTGGCGTCCAGTTAAAGAGAAACAAGGCTTAGAAATTTAGACGCAGAGTTACCACAATTTACAAAACAGACTATAATCTTACGATGAGCGCAGACATATATTGAATATGGGATATAAGCATATTGCTTTTAATTTTTAATCATTTTAATTGCTTTGAATTAAAATTTTACATTTACATTTAAAATAACATTACTTGTAGTTAAATAGGTCTGTAAAATATATATATGTCGATCACAAAGACATTGGAAAGGCATCAGAAATGGAAAAAGTGTAGTTATTATCAGCACTTGAAGGATTTTGAACATGATTACAATTGCATGATTACATGTTGAAAGAAAATTTTAAAATACTTTACTCTTAGTGTCCTTTAATTATTACGCTCCTCCTTCTGATAGGCGGCGTCGCCACTGTTGGTCAGGGTGGCTAATGATGGACGCGCGGTCTAGATTACAGTATAAAGTGACCGTAAAAACAAAATAAAACTGGAGCTATATAAAACTATTTACACCCATCATTTCCAAGAAACGAAACACCGACTAATCCTCCTCTCAGTAAAAAGAAAAATGCACCGATCATTCTGACTTGATTTCGGTGAAATTGCACGTAGACTTTGCCTTCAACTACCTTCTCTTAAGATGTAGAACGCTTGTGTAACGGTTTTTAAGTTTAAACGGTTGAGTGTGTGATAGAAATAAAACGTTGCTACCAAAAACTACGCTACCCCTGCATTTTTGTGCAAAGATTTTTCAAGAACCGCGGTGCGCGGTGCAGACATTTGTGGAGGAAGACACTAGAAGGGGGAGGGGGGAGGGCGAACAACATTTCCTGCTCCCCAGCCTTAGTTTCCGAAAAGAAAGACATGCCTTTCTCCGAGAAATGGAAACTATTAATTTCCGTATCCCCACGGAAAGGTTTATTCTTTGGACACAAATGAAGAAGACTTTTTAAGAGGAGCTGTCTTTAAAAAGGTAAAAAAACAGCATGATTGGCAAGGCAACTCTATAGTCAACACGCTGACATATATGTAATGAGTGAGAACTGTAGTATATACTGTAACTGCATTTTTAAAGAAAATATCTCTAAAATATTTTATGTCAAATATTGTATATTATTAAATATCTATATACACAGTCTCCTTGTACTCTGTTGCTAAATTATAGCCCTTGTATGAAATGTGCCGATATCAATAAAGAAATAGTAATGTTGGTAATGTTTATCTGCTTTATCTTCTACATATAACATCAGCACTCTGAAGGGTAGGTCGCCTCATTTGGTCAAAACTAGCTGACACATCTCCCAGCCACGCGTAAATTAACTTAGCTACGTTTCATCCTAATTCCACCTGTCAATGATAAAAATTCTGAGAAAAATCACGTACGCAAGGAAATGGATTGAGAGTGATAACTAGCCTGCGTTTACACCGGATTTTACCCTAGTTGAACCCCTTAATTGCTATGAATTTGCTGTGAATTTACCTGCTCGAATTTTAGGAACTGAAGAACAATCAAGGAAATACAAAATGGCTCCACAGTGAGACGGGGAGCTCGATAGGTTTACTGAGAGTCTTAGGTAGGATCTTGGGTTGGATCCCAGGGTTGACCAAGAATGAAGTAAAATAGCATCTACATCTAGTCAACTTTAGAATCAAGCATGCGCATTGTAAGTTAATCGCTGTCTAGACTGTAGTGTTTTCACACACACACACACACACACATACACACACACACACACACACACAAAAGGTTGGCCATAGGTAGGGCTTTAGATGGAGAGACAATTTTGCCAGATTTTTATCTATTTCTTTTAAGGTCAGAGAGCATGCCACTCATTCAGCTTATAGATAATGCAAGATACGGGCCTATTATAATATGATGAAGGAGAAGAGCCATTGCCGTTACTCGTTTCGTGTTTCTGTACTGGTCTACATGCTTATATACTCACTACCAAGCACGGGCTTTGTTTGTTTTTTATTATTCATTCTAGAAGCTGTATATCTGTCTCCCGTTCCTAAGACCTCCATGCTTTGCATTTCGAAATTTGACGTCTTTTCTAACAAGGCCACATAAAATGTTGTAAACATGGTATAATAAGCCACATGGTGAAAATAAACACCAAAACTCGCTTTTTTTTTTTTTTTTTTTTGACGTCTCGTCACCTTGGCATTGTGAACTGTTTTCACACGCGGACGCTTTGATACACCAGTGGCGGCGATGTGGCTTTCTCAGTAATGGCTACGCTCTTCATCAGTTACTGAATTACCCGGATGAAATGATGATGAATTCAGTCCGGGTGACTGAATAATCTTGATATAATGATTAATCCCCATTCTGAACAAGTAAATGATAAATAGTTAAAATACACAAAGTTGCCGTAATTTGATCAGTGGCACGTATTATATTTCATAATATATATTTGAAAATGTCACTGTTTTATAATTATGAAAAAAGAATAGTGTAATGAGTTACCAGACCAAAGTCTGTCTGCATTTCTCCATGCAAACTTATTCAATGCGTCTTAAATTTGGTATAATAATCATATATTATTGGTAATGAAAGCCACTTAGAAGACGAAAAAAAAAAACAACTGCAAAGGTTAATTATGCTTTATTGTTGCTATTTTTTCATTCTGTAGCAGGCCAAGTGAAATAATAAATAAAGTAAAAACAATAAATAAAATTGAATAAACGAATAAACAAAAGAAAATAAAAAAGAAAAACAATTTTACTAGATAAAAAGCTTAACACGAGATTTTCGTAGACTCTTAATCTATTTTTCCCTTGGTTTTATAATACTTTCCGTGGGTTTTTCAGCCAATCACATTTATATTCTCTTAACCTCTTCAAAAGTCATCTTGCATCGAATATCTTGTTGTGATCTTTCAAGTAACCAGTGTGGTTAGTTCTTTCTGTGAAATGTGGCGGGCATGGTGCCCTCCTTATTTCTTCGTGTTTATCGCCGTCTGAAAGAAGATAACAGTGGGAGCCTTGTCCTAGTAGTAGGAAAGTACTACAAACAGAAGGCGAAATTCTTAGAATCTAGATGCAGTTAACATTTGCAGGCAAACATCAGCATTGTTACCAGTTGCAAGTCAGAGTATAAGGTTTCAATATCTTTTGCAGATAGCGAAGCACTAAAAATCTGATGAAAACCGTCAGGTATTAAAATGAGAAGTGGAGGCATGAAAGTCCGTTACCTTTAACACAGGCGAAAACGAATTTTTTCTAGTTTTCTAGGTGGAGAGTAGGGGTGGCGAATTCTTATCGTGGAGACAAATAAATAATGCCTTTTAAGAGTAGCAGTTATCAAAAAGAAAAGAAAAAAAGAAAAAAAAGAAAGAAAGAAAGACCCCCCCCCTTAGCCACGTTTGAGGAGATTATGTTACAGTTATCGGCACTATTTCTTAGTTTTCTGTCCCCCCTAGAACACACACACTCTCTCTCTCTCTCTCTCTCTCTGTGTATGTGTGTGTGTGTGTGTACAACAAAACTTATTGCTAAAGTATCATTCCAAAGACAAAGAAACCACAGACAAAAGGTGAGCTGATGATAATATTGATGATATTGTTATTAGTATAAGTTGGCCAACGATAAAAAAAACATTACGTTTTAACTGATTAAGTGAGCGAAATAATGCTGAAAAAATAAATCACGTAGAAAACACAGTATCACATTTCCCTGCTATATACAGTCTACATAATCTCCGAAAGTGGGTTAAAATGCGGGTTGCATTCAAATTTGTTCTGTATAGTAATAGTTCTCATTAAGTCGTCTCCATAACGCCATTCCTCTTAAATGTTTCCCATTTTTCGGTTATTACATGCGCGTCGTGCTCACACACCTAAAGCATGAAGAAAAAGCTCATTAGAAAATTCGGTTACTAGGTTGAATTTGAAAATCCTATTTTCTAATGTAATAGGTGTTGTCCATAATGCTGTACGTATGTATGTACGTATGTATGTATGTACGTGCGTACGTACGTGCGTATGTATGTATGTATTCCCCTATATAACGTTTTCCCTCTACCAGGGCGAGTGATAGATTTTTTTACAGATATTCACAGATATGTCTCTAGCTAGATAGATAGATAGTCATTTACAGCTGAACTGGGTTTAGCTGAAAATGACCATCTATCTAGCTAGAGACATATCTGTGAATATCTGTAAAAAATCTATCACTCACCCTGGTAGAGGGTATATAACGTTTGTGAGGTGACAATACAATCGAAACTACAATATAGGATAAGGGGATAAGGCATGTTGATACACTTCCCAAAGGAAGAGGGGGGGGGGGCTAAGTTACAGAATAGTCGGGAAGGGATAGAAGGTACCGCTCTATTGGTCGGGAAAAATGTTCTAACTAAAAGTTGAGTAAACCAAAAATAAATAAATAAATAAATAAATAAATAAAAACCTTTCAAATTGATAGCTATGTGTACATCCCAGACACAAAGTTATTGGATCATGTTTTCTCTCTGTGTTATTAAGTTATCATTCCTAGTGTAAAGAATCTATAAACAAAAATTTCAAATCTATATTTTGAAAAGAATTAAGAAGAACTGTGCCAGAGATAAATTTTTGCTTTATATTTTTTTTTTTGTAATAGAGAGTTTCTTCTGGTGTTTTTAATACTTTTTGCCTCCGTTTTCCTTTCTTTATGTTTTTCTTTTTTCTTTATTTTGCTAAAGAAATAGCAAAATCTTCGAAATTTCTGTCTTAAAACTGTTGCAACGATGGGACAACTGTAGACGCTTCCATCCAGCGTCTCCAGATATTAAACCATTGATTTTCGTTCAAAGGCAGAGGTGTTGGTTGTGAAGATCATGATTACATTCAACGTACTCATATGACACTAGAATCGACAAGAAGGTTGCGTTTTATTTTACCACCTGACAAGAGCAGCAACTAAGCACGGCGATGTGTAATTCCATCTGCGTCTGTGGCATATCAATTCCATTATATCTTTATCAACATAATTATTGTAATCTTTACCGTTAACACGGCCAATGTTACATCATTGTCGGCCCAGTTAGCGCCATCCACCTAATAACCTTCATTAATGCCATTATTTCAAGTCTCAGATATATCAAAACACGGGCACGAATGTAATCATTTTATTTAATATTACCATTATTGATATTGATGATTTCATTATAATAAGTAGATGGCAGATGTATATTCAAATACACTAAGTGCAATGTCTAATCTGATCAAATCTAAAACTATTTATGTTGTACATCCACAACTAGAAGAAACAAGAGCCAGCACTTGTTTATAACAGGTGTCACACAAACACATGCTGAATTAGACAGTCTAACTTTAATGTTATTATTGAATATCGTAGACACATAACTTTCCTTCACTCTTCTCTTAATAACCTGGGATCATCATGTTTATATTATCAGTTCTGAAGATTCAAGCCAGAAAAGTGATGTAAAATTTCTGTAAGTCCTTTCTTTACTATTGAAAATTGATATTTGCATGCCAAATGAATATTTCAAACGAAAAAAAAAACAATAATAATAGAAAGACGATCAAAATATAATGGCAAGATATGTTTATTGATATTTATGCATAGAAAGAAATAAGCTGAGTCGAAAGAAAGACAACCACAAGCTGTCCGAGACATCAAAATATGGTTCAATTATACATGAAGATCTAGATGGAATCACAGAATTGTGTTTATCGACTCCATTGTAATCATTAGCTGAGTGTCATTTAGAACTTTATATTATATTATATTATATTATATTATATTATATTATATTATATTATATTATATTATATTATATTATATTATATTATATTTCGCGTGTCAGAATGTTGGGAATATCAGAGAGTAGCACTAAAGTAAAAGGTCTTATATATACTATATATGTATAATAATTCTATAGATATTGGGTAAAATGTTATATATCTTGCCCTAACCAAAATTCCTGAGATATAACTGAATATCAATAGTAAAAATTATGAAACAAGTAACAGTTTTAAATCGTATAGAAAATAACGAACCTCTTGAAAAGCACGCAAAAGATGCAATTTTACTTGATATATATAACTTTAGAAAAAAGCAAAGCCTTAAG
Source organism: Lingula anatina (assembly GCF_051362555.1). Lineage (NCBI taxonomy): Eukaryota > Metazoa > Brachiopoda > Lingulata > Lingulida > Lingulidae > Lingula > Lingula anatina. Next base: position 47,773,982 of record NC_141768.1, read on the forward strand.
ACAATGGTAATAATAAAATTATGTAATAAGCAGAGATAGTTAACAGTAACGAAAACTACTTACACTTGAACACATATAGCAAAAAAAAAACAAACTTATTTTACACACCTGCGTGTTATAAGTTATAAAAGACGTGAAATTATTCAGAACCTGCGATAAAAATTGATAGAACAGAACAACATATAAACGTTTCGTTTTTTTTTTCATTTACCATTGATTCAAGATGGCAGTGTTTACAGCGTACTAAATGTGTTATACATGTACGTAGGAGCAATGGAAGCTAGTGGTTTCCATATTAGATATAAGATGGAACAGTTTGAAAACTAATTGTAGGCTTTAAAGCCTATTGTGCCTGAAATAACAGCTGTTTATCCAATTTGGATCATTTTTAATTATTTTTTTTAACCTGCAGTGTGCAGAAACCCTTCCCACTTCATAGCGTGTGCAGACTTTTGAAAAAGATTATAAAACTGACCCCTTAGCAAATTTGACAATATTTGCTTGAAAAACAGATAAGTGAATAAACAAGTGACTAAACAGATAAATAAGTAAATAAATAGATAATTCATCAATTTTCCAATTTCCCCAGCAAAAACTACTATGCAGATAAGCCGGGAATGACTCAAGTACTCTAAACGAAGTACAAGGAAGAGCCACTTTAGATGAAGGCGATAAAAGGGGGGCAAATCCCCTCCCACTTACGTAACAGTCACAGCTTAGCGGCGTGAAAGCACGCGCCGACTATTATCTCTCCCCGCCCACTTAATTTATACCAATTACTGACCGGCCAGTCCATAGCGCACCACTACTTGCCCCAGTCCAGCCTGATTTCAATGTGGACCCGTGGATATTTTGTGGATATTTAAAAACATGTGCTTTTCAAAAAATGTATTGTTTCGCTTTTAACCTCTTTCCATAAAGTCTTAGATAATAGACTAAAGAGATATGAGGCTTATCAGACTGACCTGATGAAACTACAATTTATAAAAAAGCTATGAAGAAGTCTTTATTTTTACCTGCACATAAACCCTGCCTCAGTATTAACGGTAGACGGTAACTCTATTAAAGTGATGATTTGAAAGACCAAGAAAAAGGGATATTGTTTGAAACAATGTAAAGCATTTTTTTAAAATTTGGTATGGTTGAACTTACTATTTTAGACCACACGTATCGACCTGTTTCTAACATTTAATCTTACCTATCCTCCTAGCATTCGTACAACATTTAATATGCTAATTGAAATGGTTTAAACATCCTGTATTTATGTTTGAAAAGGTTAAGTATAAAATTAAAGATTAAAGGCTGGTGCTTCCTTCTCTTTCGATTTCTTCTTTATTTTTGTGGAATTTTAAATAAGATAGGTCATAGGTATTGAAATGGAAATAGACTTATTTTGTTTTGAGCAAAGTTGCGATGTTTGATATCCTCATATCTAAAGAGGATATTACTCAGGTCTATTTATTGTTTAGAGAATATTATTTATTTATTATTCAGGGAACATTACCTATTTATTTTTAAGAGAATACTATCTATTTAGTATTTAGAGAATATTTTTTAGCCTTAAATGGATTCAAACTAAAAAACATAGATAATGCTCTGAATTTTCTCAGTGTCATGAGGTGTTGCTATTTTCTTTTTGTTGAAAAAAATAATATAATAGTCGTTAGGCATTTATCCTGTGCTCCATGCTCTTAAGCCTTCTACATTAAAGTTGGCATACTTTTATACCACAGGGATATTTGATTATGTTACAAATATCATATAATAATAATAAATTATGACTATTTTACTATAATATCTAAGGAGCAAAGGGATACTTGTTTACGTCTCGTTTTGCTTTCCACGCTAATTTTGGCACAGTGTAGATGGGGGGAGGGGGGGGACTTCCAAAGCTACAGGGTGTCGTCTCTATCCCTCCCTGCCTGTGCCTTGCCCCCACCCCCACCCCCACCCACTTCAAATTGACCAACCTCATTCCTTTTTTCCGCTACCTTTTTGAAAATCACCAGATACGTTTTCGTGAAGTCTTTCTATTTATTTTCTATGTGTACGCTTGTATTACGTGTAAAACAATGGTGTTTGGGTGATATTTGGGATTTTTTTTGTATCAAAAAAACATCAACATATAGTAATTTTGTTGAAAGGATTTCAGTCCATAAGTTCATAAGTCTGAAGAACGCTGGCAGTTACGTTCTTTGCAGAAGGTTGCGACTATTTTTACACTACAGCGTGCGTGCTGTACGTACGGAATGAAGACTCTCTTTTTTGTCTTTGTTATAACCTTACATTTTTTACCTTGATGTTTAACAAAAAACTCTTTATTTCAACACCACGCGGCGCTAGCTCCGTCTTGTTTGACCTCGCTTCATGTCCAGACCTCTTCTCAAGTCTAGACCTAGATAATATTTTACCTGAATTCCAAATCTCTGTTATTTATGACCCGTGCTTGCATCTGCGTTCAGGACACGTCAGGACAATAACATTATGTGGTTTAAGGGGTACAGATCCATGCAGAGAACTGGCGTGTATATTTGTCGAGAGAGTCGTGCACGCCAGTTTAGTTTGTGACGCAACCAAATGCAATATGCGGTAATGGCCGTAACCTAACGCCGCAACAAAATCTATAAAACAGGGCGCGCTCAATACTCGCCATAGCCTTCGCCCTGGCCTTTATTTGTTTTCTTTTCTTTTGTCGGAGTCAGACTAAATATTCGCTTGACTGGATTTCAAATGTAATATTACGGAGGGGAAAGTATGGATAAAGGCTTTTCGAAAATGCCCAATAAGATGGACACGTGACATTAACAGTGACATGATTAAAATTAATTCACCCCGCTTATCAATAGACAGTTATTTATAGCAACTGCAGGTCAGCGCAATTGTCCAGACAACGTAATTCGTCCTTTTGGGATAGGTCAGTTCGGGTCATCGCGGTGGATGGACTGAGCGTGCAAGTGAGGGCAACGGAGAAAAGTAGCAGGTGCACTCGCCCATTTACCCAGATTGCAGTAGGAACGCCGCCATTTTTGTTGTTATTCCTTTGTCCACTTTGCTGCTGAGTAGCCGCATTTTCCAATGAAAACTCAAGCAGAATGTCGCGGCGAAAGCAGGAGAAGCCACAACATCGGAGAACCATCGATTCACGTGAGTTTAAAACAATTTAAAGGTGTATTTCAGTGTTTGCTGTGAGTTTAAAGGTTCGAAGTGTCCAGAGAGTGTGTGCCGAGGCGGTCACGGGAGGCCGGAGAGCGTTCAAGTGGCGCGATGTTACGTGGGCAAGGAAGTAGATGTAACAGCAGACACGGGGACAAAACATGAGCCGAACACTCGTCATATGTGTCAAAGAACAGGCCTTTAAGGCTGTCACGAGTTGTCAAGGCCAGATTTGGTCACTTTAGGGCTTTATCTGGCCAGTTGAGACGCGATACGGCGCGATGGGTTCACATAACGTCGCGAGTTTCATCTCTTTTTAAAAAACAAGACTGGTCGGGTCAAAATGGCGTTTGGGCTTTAAAAAAAACATGTAGGAATTAAAGCTTGATTTTTACAGGATCATTGTGTGTGTGTACATGTGTGTGTGTAATTTGTATACTTTTTGTGGTTTTCAGTGTTAATGTTATATACATTGATCTGGTAAATAATTGTCAAAAATTTACATCAATACATTTTCATTGCATTTTTTTTTTGTAAAAGAAGTGGTCTGTGAAATGTAGATTATCATTATTAAATTATTTGGATGTTAAATTAAATTCATTTGGTTCTAGTTTGATTTTTTCATTGTATTTACTTTAGATGCCCTCTCACACATTCACCATAATTTATATATATATCAATTGTTATAATGTGTAATAGAACTGACTGTTTGTTTACCTCATATGTTTGTACAGTTGTTAACTAAATTAATTTGTCTGCCCATTGCACAATAACTCATTTAAAGCAAAAAGATAATTAAGAAGAAGAATGATTAAAAAAAGATAATAAACTAAACAAAACAATACTATAGAAAATCTGAAGAAAACATTCAAACAATCGTGGAAAAATATTTGTAGTAAAAAGCCAACTGGTTCCCATTACTGTAGCAATGCTGCTGCAATAGCAGGTGATGTTAAAGGGCTGATGACCTAGAATTTAAGGTTGGCAGAAAAAAAAGTCAGACAATTTAAACAGACACAAGGTCCTGGTGTACTGGCACTAGAGTATTACTAGTGTAATCTTTTGGATAAACACTGTCTGGCCCAGTCATAAGTAATTAAAATATCAAGGGTAAACTAGTACTAGAAAAAGGCTTAAAATATCAAGAACACAAGGTACCAGTTTTACTAAAAGAAATAATTTATTTTCAAGTTGGCCTATATTTCTTACATTCCTTTTAGTAAATTTATTTTTATTTCACTTTAGAAGTAATTCCTTGTTTGCTGTTGCAATATGATTAATTTGAAAATTCTCACAAGTGAGCTTTACCAAAATTAAACCTTTAAAGCTTATCATTTTCTGCCATGTGTAAAGTAATTGGGCAGTTTTGAAAAATAACCGTTTAAAGGGATAAAGACTCACATGTATCTCAAGTTAAAAAAAACATACTTCAGAAAATATCATTTGAGATAATATGAAAACAGTCAGGATTATCACAGGGAATACAAGGAGACATTTTACCAGCATAGTGTAATAGGTTATGCACTTTAAATGTTTAATGGAGGCTCAGATATTGCCATGAATAATAAACTGTTGAAAGAAACTAACAGAGAAGATTTAAAATCAAAAATTCCAGATAAAGCCCACCTGTATAATTTGATATGATTCTCTTTCTGGTTCCATTTAATTTGCAGTTGAATAGTTTGAACAATGAGGTTTACTATTTTTTTGTATGCCTAGTTGAGGTTGTGTGATCCTCTCTATAAAAGAGAAGCTTGTTAGAGAGTTTAATGCCGACCATTTCTTTGTCTGAGAGCAGCATTAGCTGTCTTTGTTGCTTTGGGGGAGGGACAAAATTCACTGTCCATGCAATTCTTTCCAAGTCTTTCTTTCTTCCTCTAGTTCATTTGAGTAGATTACATTTGTAGTTGCATATGTTTACTGAAACAAAGTCACCACTTATTTCTTTGGAAGAAAATCATTCTGCTGGTTGTCATGGCAACTCTTGATAGAAGTGTGACTAATAGTATTATATCATTGTTGGTCACATCTGCCATAAAATTGAAAATAATGCTGTGAGTGGAATTTAATGAGCAAGAAGCTGTGGGGAGCTAGGATACAGTAGTTTCTACCTAAGGGCATTTTTTAATATTTGGTAGAAGTATTTTTTTCATTGTTCATTGTCACGCATAACCTGATATGTGATGATACTGAAGTTTGAAATTTTTTAAGATATCCTCTATTTGAAAATTGTAAATTTGAATATCTGAAATTCTTTTGATAAGAAAAAAATACAGAGGTAGCCATATATTCTTCATACAAAGTGACCAGTAATTGCCAAGGTCCATGTTTTTTTTTCTTTTATTATTTTTCTTTTATTTGTTTATTATTATAAATCTTATGGTATCATGATGAGATATCAGTGTCATGTTGTATGATTCATTTTTTTAAATTCCTAGAAACTCGCTGCTTTTTAAAAGCAAAATCTAAGAATCAGGAATCTCCAGACAGTGAGCAATTTTTAATGTTGTTATAATAAAAATGATGATTATAATTATTCTTAGTTGTTAGCAGAATTGTTCCATTCGGTTCAGGTGTAAAACCAGCTAGTCAACCAGTTTGTTCTCTCACAGATAAAAGCAGTGTGTGTTGTTAAATTGGGCACTCAGGTTTGTGATCTTGCTGTTTCTAGTTCTCAGGTAAGGCTAGGAAGGGTTGCACCAGTACATGGCTGCTGCCTTTACTGCCTCCTTTCTAAACGGACCTCTGAGTTCATGATAGAACCAGCTAGGCCTCTGTCTCTTGCTTCACCTTGGCCCCCAATCCCGTTTCCATCAGGCCAGTTGAAAAAAAAAGAATTTCAGACAACTCTCAGAGTTCATATTCCCAGAAATGCTAATTTATTAAATAAGGGTACCAGGATCCGGAGTGTGTTTTATAATGTTATATCATTGGCACAGCATGCTGCAGTCGAGCTGTTAGGGATCTATTTTTTGGGGCTGGAATTATGTCACGCATGAAGGTGATCCGAGGTTGTGTAATATAAACCTCTACGGGGTCATTATTTATATTAGCTTTTTGGACTGGCATGTGTAGCTTGGTAACCAAAATACCAACCTGGATACAGGGGCCGCGGTCTGCTACAGCAGACAGGGCTGGCTAGAACAAGCGCTACAGTTTTTTTTCTTCCTCTTTTATGCTATGTGTATGAAAAATAAAATTGTCAAAGAGGAATATTGTTCATGTGGTTGGTTGATGTTGGCCTTCATTAAGAGGTGAATCTATTGTAATTCCATTCTCACCTTGTGAAGATTAAACATACTGCGAATTTTTTTCTTTGATAGTGAGGTGTTAAATGCAAGGGTTGTGAGGTCAAGGAGAAATAACTTTCTTGAAAAACATTTAAGAAATGCTGAAATATCTTTTGTCCACTTAGTCACTGGTCATTTTCTCTGGTGATTTTCTCTTTAAGCATCTTTTAGATCACCTTTTCATTGGTAAAATATGCTTTTAAATGGACAAGTTAAAAAATCTTGGACGTAGGGTCAGTTTTTGTCCTCTGGTCATTGTCCGTTTTGCAGTCGCTGTGACGAGAAGTTGACCGTGTGCCAGCGACAACATTTCGGGTCAAAGGGAAGATTGTGTACATATACTTCTGCCCCCAGACCAGCTTATGGACGGAGGTTTTAATTTGTGTATTTTTCATCCTCGACAGAATACAGTAATTTAGGCGTGAGGTAATTTTTTATAACCCTTATACAATTGAGGAACAAAGAGCCGGGGTAGGCTGCTGGCGAGAGAGCTGCAATCTGAGCTGGCCAAGACATAGGCTGCAGTATGCATTGGTTCTACCTGACCTATTCATGAGTAAATAAAAAAACCAGTTCTTTTCAAAGTCTGTCTAGCAGTTACACCACATTAGAACATGCACTGCGGGGATTATGCTGACTGACTAGCTGACCTTTCACGCACTTTCGGGTCAATCCTCGACCAATGAGAACTTACATCTCCTTTCTCGGGCCAAAGCCAAGGACTGCCTCGGCTGGAAGATTAAAACATGTAAAAGGTTGAAAGTCAGATTGGGCAAAAAGATCTAGGTCAGCTTGTAAGGAAAAAATATACATGCTGTTTTAAATAACAGGGGTGGAATCCTTGGATGCTGCCATGCAGAAAAAAAGAAATTACGCCTGAGTTATATCATGAGGGGATGGCGTGATGCAATAGAGGTTGACCTTTTCCTTAGTGGTCGATGAGTGATGTGAGATGCTGTGCCAGCCTGCTTAACCGGTCCAGTGCTTGCTGGCATTTTTTAAGCAGGAGGCCATGCCAAATTCTTAAGTCAACACAACGCTGTCTTGCATAATATTGCCTGGTTACCATCTATTACATTGCTCCAAAGGTCATGTCGGGAAATATGGAAGGGCATTCAAGATTGTTGGCCTCTGCTTGGGCAGGGGGTTGTTTATTAAAAGAATCGTTTTTTTGTGGCTGGGTCTGTAGGTATATTGAAGCCAGCGAGCAGTACTTAATTATTCAGAGCGTGGTGTGTATGTGTGTGTGTGCGTCTAATGGCGCAGGTGCTAGGCTAAGGGATGAGATACCAGCATGGCGGCCAGCTCCACGCCTGCGATTACAGGGCTACTGTGACGTGGCATGCGCCAGCATCTATTTCGCAAAAATTGCGCTGCAAGCGTTATTATCACAATTTTCTTTCTCATGGTAGCTTTTGAAAATTTTTTATTTTGATGCTAGGATCTATTAACCATTGAAATGAATTCTTGGACTTGGACACTAAGGATTTTAGAGTCAAAAGTCTGCAGTGATACAGCAAATAAAATCAACCTGCCATTTTATTGTATTTGTTTTAATCTTTTACGGACAAGGGGAATTATTTTTAACTTTTGATGTTAAATCAATGTCTGATTCCTTCTCAGAAAAGTTACCTTTTATTAACTTTTCAACAGATACATTTCCCTGTGTTTTCATCAGTGGTTACATTTCCAGATGAGTTGACAGTCATATTTTTGTGCAAACAAAAGATTACAGGTGAATTGTTTACTTTGTGCATTATTTGTACAGACGGATAAAAAATGGCTTGTTAAACATACCTATCAACTACCCTGAATTTCTTAGCTTTGTTAAAAGGTTCTTACTGAAGACAATACATTATCTTCTCGATTTTTTTTTTTACCGTGGATCATTAAATAAAAGTCCTGGTACAGTGAGTTGTAGTACTAGAGAACTGATCCCGTTAATCTTGATTATCCTCCTCATTTCTTGACAGAACAAATTGTAAAAAACCACAGCCTAATCACCAGTGAAACCACGGAGCTACTTGTGATTGGGAGCACTACAATAGAGTAGATTTCGTTGTATATGAGACAACCATTTACTGCCATACATTACTACTTCTACAACAACCAGAGATTTAGCTGATGACTGGGCTGGCTTCATTTTGAATCTTTAAATTGTAATTTTATTGTGTTAATTAGCAGAAATATCAGAAATGTAGGCAAACTGGTGCATGAATTTATATATTTTTTAAATAATATGATAAAATTTGAATGGAGCATGCATGGGGTGGGGGGGGGGGAGAGGGAGAGATCCTACAACTTTACGGCTTGTTCTTGCAGTCTCCAATGATACATGACATTGAATGAAATAAAATCCCATTTTTAATTCACACAATCCATTTTCAAAATCCATTTTCAATACACAGATGCAGAGTGTGGAAGATGTTATTCAACTGGAGGGTACATATTTAGTACTGTGTCCCTTATACCAATAAATAAATTCAACAATGAGCACTTATGCCATGGAAAGTTTTCTTCATATATAAATCTTTTTTTTTTTTCTTTTCATTTTCCTTGAGTTAGTAAACTTATTTGATAAATAAAAAATGTAACTGCCTACTGTTGTGTTGCTTCATACGTTTAATGTGTTCAGTTTATAGAGGTCATTTTTTTTTCAATATTCTGTCTGACAAATACAGATTTCAGCTCAATATTTTGAATTACTTAACAAGATGCCAGTGCAGATATAGCTTCAGTGACATCTGAGAAATCTATAAAATTTCACTCTGTCACCCTACTGAGGGTTTCTTGATAGGACCACTGTTGCAGAGGGTGGCTATATTTCAAATATTTTACATTTCAGACATCTAAAATTTTTTTCATGTAGTTGGTTACAGTGAGCCTAGAAAAATGGTGGTGACATGAAAAATAAATATATAGTGGTGGCTTATCATCAGCAGTTTTCACTTGGCACATTTGAGTTTTTTGGAATCCTTTGGGTCAAGGTTTAAAAATATATTTGTGAAAAATGCTTTTACAAAAATAAATTGTCAGACAAAAATAAACCCACCAGTCAGTGCACCCTATTCAGGAGAAAATAATTTTTTTAAAAAAAGTGCAGAAGATCAAGCTCAGACAGTGAACTATTTTGATGGGTTAGACATTTTTTGAAAACAAATATGTACATTTTGTATTTGCCAATGTTATAGGAAGAAAGTTTTTATTCTATAGCTATTGTTCAGAAAAAAAATTTTGAAGGAGATGACAGTCTTGATAAAGTTAACCTGCAGTTGTCATAGTGTCAGACAGTTGACGTAGTGTCAAAAGTCAGCAATTATTGTAGATTATCATGCCAGAGAGGATCCAATGTTACAGTCTGGGCTCTGTTACACTCCATGCTTGGAGCATTGTTCTCAATATCCTCATAGTTCTGATTCACAATGGCATAGCAATGTGCAACCCTTAACCATTGATGGTCAAAGAGATAGAATGGCGCATCCAAGAGATGGTAGTTTGTATTGTAGGCAACCCCTGTCACCTGTGTTCTATATAGTGGTGTTCACTAGGACAGGGCATTAGTGGTTTTATAACCTGTGCAGTCATGCTGCTACTGTCTGTTACAGGACAATCAATTTTATACCCTTGCATCATCACAGTGCTTTACAACAATGCTCATGCAATCAGTTAAGTGATGGGTTCCAGAAAAAGTGCGATGGTTTCTGTCTATCCAGGATGGATGAAGAATTCATGGGCATTTTGACCTCATACCTTGGCCAGGTAATAGGACCAGTGCCCTGGATTGTTGGAATTTAAATGGCCTGAAAATTACTTGAATCACCTTGCAGAAAATTTTTAAATAAAGAATTTATTTCTTTTGTTTTTTTTTTTTTGCTAAGCTTTGTATTATAAGTATATGAGTTGTAATCTTGCATTCAGTAGAAATACAAAAGTGCATCTTATTTGAAAAAGTGTTAAAAGTTTGCATTTTCGCTGTAGTTTAGTACATTTGGCTGTTTTCCTGAGCATTTGTTGTATATGGTCCCAGACAGTTGGATAGGATGTCTGAATAATTTATGAGTTAAAATACAACTTTGTTCAATGTGACCAGCATCTATTGCAGTCTACTGGTAGATGTAGTTTAAAAGAGAGAGGTCCTGAATATTTTTATGCTGCAATTTCCCGCATGTTCATGCTGAATATAAAATTTCAATTCTCAGTTTTGTTTTTTTTTTGTGATATAATCATTCATTCAAGAGATCTAAAATTCATAATTAATTTAGAAAATTTCATGAAAGGTTTCCAGAGTTATATTTGAGTTTGAGACTGAGTAAGGAGAGTCATATGCTACACTACACTGCACTACACTACAGAGATAGTGCGTACAACTATGGCGTCTGACACTGCTTTTCAGTCTTGAAGTCAACAATTAATCATCTCATCTAAAGCCCAAAAATTATTTTTCATAGGAAAATTTCTAGTTAAGAATCAAGTATGGGGAACATCTCCGAGACGTCTTGTACCTTTACCAGAATTTGTCAACGTATAGTTTGAAGTGGTAATGGATGTCTTTGTCCCCGCTGCGTGTCTTTTCACGTGTTACTGCGACGTGCATGGGATATATCCGTAGCATTGATAACATGAGCCAATTTAGTTGAAGTATTTTTGGAATTTAGAGAATTTAAAATTTAATACTTTGCTTTTTCTTATTTTAATAATCATTTGTTTTTTCATCTTTAGGATATTTTCAGTTGTGGATTTGTAAAATATTTTTTCTAATGTATGGTAAGTTGATAGTGGTTTCTTATCACTTATTTGGATGCACTTTTTGCCATTTAAAAAATGTTTCACATGCCCCAGTGAAAATTAATACCAGTGTATCAGAAGGTGTTGATTAAAAATTGTGGCAAAATTTTAGATATTGAGTTTTAAACTAAGAGAGAGAGTTGTTCAAAGTTTATTACAGCCACTGCTGCAATAGTAAAAATCAGCTTAGGTTGCATATAATTATTTAATGGTGATGTGGCAGATATCACTTAAAATAAATGGAAGGTTTCATTTGCACCACCACCTCTCAAGGACAAAGAAACTCTCTTCCTATTATTTTATTCTATTATCATCATCATAACAGTGATGCTGAAATGTCCTTAAAGCTTGCACTTCCTTGTCAACCTTGAGATGCACAGGGGACTGCATGTGTGCCCACTTCAATAGCAACAGCAAGATTTTTAATTATTCAAAAGCAGTGCCACTGGTTTCGGTCATGCCTTGGCGAGTGTGAGAGTGCTGTTTTCAGCCATTCACAGCATCCTTTGGCTTTGGCATTCTACATAAAGCATTGATCACTCTGCTTTTTGCCATCCAAAAGATTATCATTTAATTTCCCTGCCCCCTCCCTTGTACTGTTAATCTTATTACAGACCCCAAGACACATTTTCAGGCTTCAGGCCACTTTTTATAAAGTCTTACGTAACTTAACAGCGGAATAATGCCAGTAGGGATGATGCCAGTTAGAAAAAAAAGCTGCTTTTACTTAACAATGAGAAACTGTCTGCCTTTAAGCCCTCGGGATAGTTTTATCTTTTTCAATCTTACAACACTAATTTGGCGTTTCCTTTGTTTGAGAATCCAAAACTTTCAAGGAAATGTGGCCTCTAAGACCCGTTCCCAAAGACACCATTGGTCTACCTAGATCGATCCAACTCTGCAGGGACTCGCGCTGAGTGCAATCAGCTTAACTGAACGACACACCTATCTTGTTCCCATTGTACTCAAATAATCACTAGCTTTCTATATTGTACTCAACGACAGGAGGAAGCATTCCATTCAGTTAAGCTGATTGCGCTCAGCCAGAGTCCCTGCAAAGTTGGATCGATCTAGGCAGACCGACGATGTCTTTGGAAATTGGGCCTATGAGTACTCCTGCTCTTAATGTATACTTGGATGTGGGTGGATGAATGAAAGGTTGAAATCAAGAGGGGGGGGGGGGGGGGGGGGGGGAAGGAGGGGGAGGGGGAGGGGGGGTCTGTCATTGATGATGTCTGCTGTCAGGTTGTCATTGTTTGTGTGATGTTTTCAAATCTAATTTTTGAGAAAATTAAGACCGATGGTGGAACTGTGTGGGGAATTTTGGAGGTCCTCAGTACAAATTCAACAAAAAGTGTGCAGTCTTGAAACTAGACATTGGATTACAATCCTCCCCTGGTTAGGCTTCTGTACCTCTGTTTCATACAGTGTGTACCCCCCCCCCTTCCCCTTGATAGTACCATTGTACCCCTGATTTATTCAAGCTGATTGTACTGACTGTGACACTTTGGGGATGTAGTATTTGTTAAAGGGTGTGTGTGATCTGGACTAGACCTTGGGGCTAGTCCCAGTGAAATATCGTTCCACTTAGATCAATCCAAGTCCGCCTTTCATTGAGTGGACAGTAAAGCTGATGATTATATAAGGACATTGGAAACAAGAAGAAGTGTTAATCTGATTGTGTTCAGCAAGAGTCCCCAAGAGTTGGATCAATCTACGTAGAATAATGGTTTTATTTGGGAATGAGTCCTTAGAGTTGACCCATAATTGCCCATAGGTTATTGTCCAGTGATAACTCAAACACGTGGCAGATTTCTAGAGAGAATGCGGTGGCTAGCTGAAGGATAGTAGTACTCACTATTGTACAGGCTGTTAACATACATGTTTATTGTACTTGTCGTAGTATTTTGTGTAGTTATTGCTGATTCATGTTCAAATGCTTCTGCTGGTCTAGAGTAATCTACTGCAGGAAAACAGGAAAATGGAGAGACCACAAAAATGGGTTTATTTCATTGAAATACCATTGTATTAATCCAATTACAGATGGTGGTTTAATCACTTTAATTGGATTTTGTGGTATTTAGAGATGAGTGCTGGCCACAATTTTTATCGATGTTTTCTTTATTAAGCCACGTCAATACTCAGGCTGTTGCTTGGAGAAGTGGGAAGTCATTGTCCTCACTGTGATCTCTTAACTAACCGTACGGATTCACAGAGTAATGAGAATATATCAATAAAAGCTGACAGTCTTCTTTGTTGCTCGTTAAGGAACAATGTTATATGGATTTTAGTTTAAATGTAAAACTTTTGGTCCTCAAGGTGGGGTCTTTTTTCTTGCTGACCCTCCGTGGCAGTCTGGGGGCCAATGGGAGCCAAACACACCATCATTTGAGAGGGCAGTCTGTGAAATAGTTGTTGAAATGTAAAGACTGGGACCTTGTGTTGTCCTGATCAGGTCACAGCAAGGATCACCTTTGCTCTCTCCAAACAAGCACCTGCTCTGCTGTGACCTGGTTCAATGACCATGTCCAAACAAGGCTGTGTAAACCCTGGCTGGCTCTCCTTGAACACGGCATTGACAAAATATTGACTATTTGTTCATGAGGTAATTGGTGAAAAGAAACGTGACATTACGTGTGGGCAGCTTATTAGACCAGAAGCTGTTAAGTCTCGCACTGTTAATGTGTAATTAAGGGGTGTGGACGTATTATGACTGGATTGGTCCAGTCTTTGAAATATGTCTAGGTCTGGGCGGTGAGAGAATATTCAGCCTTGTAAAATGGGTTAAAGGCATTGTCACACTCTTTATCACTCGTGGCATAATTCCAAAGAGCGTGCATTTTGTGCGTTGTCTTCCCACTGCCACAATGGTCAGATGACAATGATAAATGGCCAGCGAGGCAGGCCCTACTTATCAGCAGTCGTACTTGAGTTAATATTATCTATGCATGATTTCAACCCAGGGAATGTTATTGCACTTAAGTTGTAGTTTGCATGGTGTAAGGCCAGAGTCCTCGCTAAGGTCAGCAGTTTAGGAGGGGCTGGCTTATGGCCTAGAAAATGGGCCAGTCCAGGTCATTTGTCTGACTGCGCTGTCTGGGACCCTTCCTAAGTCAACAGTGGTGGCCTAACATTAGATAACCACTGCCAGTTTAAGGGGATTTGCTGAAGTATTAATGATATCAATGGGCTACTGGGCTAATCAGAAGTCTGGCTGGAAAATCCAGACTACATTAATGGCTTTGCTGAGATCCACACCTGGCAATTTAGGTCATCTGTGGTGGTATTTATAGATGATATTTATATACCTCTGGTGAATACTGGCACATTTAAAGATCATTGGTCCCTGCGAGTCATATGGATAGCATGGCAATGAACCCCTGAACTCTTTGAAGCTGAAGGGTTTTTCTGTTTGAATTTTTGTCGAATAGAATATTGTTTGGGGGGGGGGGGGGGCAGACTGGAAATATTTTCAAAGTGATGAGTTTTCTATAGAACTGGGGCTTGATTGATGGTCTTTATAACACCTTTTGCTTCCGACATTCATTTTGAACGCACTCCTAGACGATGTCTGAGTGCAAAACAATTAATAGACTAACTTCAGGTAATACATCTTTTCTTTTTACCTTCAACTGTGTCATTAGTTGGTATAGATTATAACTCTGGTCAGTCCATCAGCTTGCACTTCCTGCTAAAAAATTGTTACACTTAATATAAATAAAATATTAAAACATGGACATAGAAAGTGCTTTTTGTTGTAGATGAATTAAGCTGTACTGAAGTACAGTGCAAGTGCACGTCTGAATGATCTTGTATAACCTTTGTCCTTGACAACTAAAAAAACAATAGGAAGGTTTATGTAAATACTTTATGAACCTTATTGTTGGATGCCCATCTAATTTTTTCCCTATGTTAGAAGTCATAAAATTTTTATTAGAAAAATTCAGCAAAAGGAGGAAATAAAAGGATCTATCGGAGTGTGACTTTGGTGACAGATGGGGGGTAGGATTCAGGAAGTATTCTGGTCTTCATAATTATCCTTATCATCTGACACTATTACTAATGCCCCACATTAATACCATAGACCTGCTCACAAAACAAATGAAAATCACTCTGATCAAAGACTGCTATAAATTTTAGCTAGCCCACTAAAGTACATTTGGGTTGGAATCTATGAGGCCATTCACCCTTTTTTTAGGCATTGAACCTAAAGCCCCTGAAGCAAAATGTGATTGTCTGGGCAGGTAAATCTATGTACTCTCAATGGTGAGAATACTTTAGTCAATCTTTTTATGAAATTCTCTTGCAGTATCACAAAAGTAATATTGATGGAGTCGGCTATCCAAATTAACAGTCTTAGCTACATCACACAGCTTCCAACTTCTTATGAATTGTATTGTTTTTTTTCTTATTATTTAAATAAAAGTTGAATATGTGGAGTACTTGTTCCAAATTAAATAAAAAATTAAGTGCTGTGTTTATAACATTTAAACTTGCTTTCAAAAAAAAAAAAAAAACCTGGCAGGAATTCACATTCATTCAAGCATCGAGGATCATCACAGTAAGAAATCATGGAAGTCATCTGAGATACCCCAAAGTCTTGATCTACAATCATGTGAGATTTTTGCAAGATTTGGTGGACAAAATTGTCAGAAATGATGTCAGACAAGCTAGTGTTGTGAAAACTTAAGTCAATGGAACTTCTCCATGGATAATTTTTGTGCAAGCTTTATAGTTGGTCGCCATATTTGATCTGTGGATCTGTTAGTTCGCTGTTCTGAATGCATTCTGAGCTATCTTGGTTGATTTTTTATATTTGGATTAAGATAATCTTAAATACAGGTCTTTCACCAGTAATTTCAAAAAAAAAGGGGGGGGGTCAATTTCAAAAAAAGTGGGCCTTTTACCATGAAACCTTCATGTACCTAGGTGATATTAACCAGAGCAGACATTTTTCCGCAGAAAAGGTGTAATTGAACCCACTAACCCCCCTGGCTGCAGGCCTGAAATATCATATATGATCTGAAGAAGCAGTTGGACAGAATTTTTTAGAAGAATAAGTTGAGATTGGCATCACACATAAGGGGAAGGTACTACCAGTGACAACAGTTTCTCTCAGGGAGGATTTGGTATCACAAATGATGCCACTAATGGCTAACATGTAGTAATAAAAAAAAAAACAACAATTTGGATGAATAATAACGCTTTATAGAAATTAAAATGGAATTGGAATCTTCCTTTTTCCTGGAATAATAATAATTATGAAAAATGAAAAGCATAAATTGGAGTTGCAGATGTTATTCAATATAATGCCAATATTACATGCTGATCCCAATGCACCTTTCAAAAGTCAATGAACTTGTTTACTGCAGGGACATAAGATAATTTTCATTTGGCCTTAAAGCTGAAAAAAAGGCCACCAAATCAATTCCACATAGAAAAAAAAATATGTAGAGTAAATTGTTTTTTATCTGAGATTAAGTTGCAAACTATCCTCACACAATTTGGTCCATCAGTCCATAGGAGCTTAAGGTATAGTCTATCACCTAAGCTTGACCCACTGACCAGCCTGGTCTGACCCAGATGACCACCTGCCTGACCCTTCCTTTAAACATTTAACCTACTTTTAGTCACTGGCCACACTGTGGCCAGAGGGAGATTATATGACCAGTGGCCCAAAGTTCACTTCTGGTGAAGGTCGGTCAAGTAGAAAATGACCATCTTAACAGGTGGTCAGTGGGTTGAGTGAGTGACCATTATAGCATTATAACTGTCCATCAGTCCATAAAGCACCAGACAGGATAATTGGTGCTAGCAGGCTTTCAATTACAAGCAGTATAGTCCACTGGCTGGCTTAGTGGTAGAGGAGGACAATGGGCATTTTCAGGACCACCAACTTGTCCTGCTAAAAAAAAATTAATTATTGCTGGGAATGTTACCAAGTAAGTTTATGGAGATTGTATCTTTAAAAGAAGATGAGTGAAGAAGTGCATATTTGGGGGAGAACTATCAGGTTCTCCCAGGTATTAAGGAAAGAGGTTGATTTGGCAGGAGTAAATGTCAAAAGCAGCTCAAGTGAAGATTGATGAGGTTTTTAATAGCTGCTGGCCAGGGTCACTTGGGGACAGTCTGAATTATGTTTTTTCCCTTCTTCTACCATTTTCTTTGTTCTTTAAGAGCTAAGCTCTTCTGTGTATCTAGTGACAAGGAATTGTCTAACAGATGGACATCTTTGATGATAAAAGATACGGATGTTCGGGAGTAGGTGGTGTCAATGATTGAATATTTTCCATAATTCCTGTGAACATTCTTTTTTTTTTTTGTCATTGATGTCCCATTTTTCCTCTCTTCCGAAGAGAAGACATTAGAAAAGCCAAGTGAATGGAATTCTGGCCAGCCAGAGAGGACCTGCTGTGCCACACTTATCAGTGATCTGTTTTCACTGTAATCTTAGATCAGTAATAAAAGGCCATCCATCTGGTGCTGCTTGGAATTTAACTGTCAAACCTTGCTACAGTGACAATACTGGACGCCCCTGCTCTTTGTTGGTCATCCCTGCTCGCCCCGTGTATGTGGAGAAGAAAAGTGATTGGTCACTGCCTCGATGTATGCAAATGAGGTGACTAAGATGTGAAGGTTGAACCCAGCATAGATTTCATCTTGCGAAGAGAATGAGAAGATGGGCAGTGAGGTCTCAAGAAATTTTTGAAAATAAGAATAAATGTTTTTGTATGCTTAAGTGTTTTCTGGTCATTTTCTCTGTATATAAAAAAAAATAATTGGGGAGTTGGAAACATTTCAGAATCAATTTTTCTGTACTGTTTTGAGTTATATCTGGATTAAAGTGGCCATTTATTTATTTTAAAAATAAAATTTGGATTAAGATATGAGTAAATTTTGCTTTAGAAATACTATTAAGGTGAATGAAAATATCCTTTGGTGTACTTTTCATGATCTCTAGATTTCTTTCAAAATTGGTAACAAGGTGTTTTCACAAACATTTTGTGAGCAGCTGTTTTATTTATCGATGACATTTATCATGGTTTTCTTCTTTGCCTTATTACCTTTGTCATATAAATTTGAAATTACAGACACAATGAAAATAACAGGGACCAAACACATTATTTCAGGTAGTATTATTTTTTGTTACAGTATTAGTTTCAAGAGCAAGTCAATAGTTTGTATTATGAGTATATGATTTTTCCTTGTTAACAATTAGTTGTGTTCTTCTTGGCCAAACAGATGAGATGGGTATAGTAATTGAGTATAAAATGACCCTTCAGCATTCAAAATATATTCCTTATGGACTTAAAGAGAAATGATGAGACCTTGACTTTAAAAGTGAAACCTTGATTTAATAAAACTCTTGTTAATCAATTATTTTAAAGTCAAATTTGCCAAAAAAAAAGGCATCTGACTTTTACAGTGGTTTATTAAAAATTAGGTTTCTTAGGTAATAGAAAGCTTTGTACTTCTGGGGTGAGTTATTTTGAAGAGATCAAAGACCAGACTAGATTTTTTCTGGTTAGTCTCCTATGCTTTAAAGTGTACTTTAAAACACTCCACCTTTACTAGCCTGGTCCCTCAGAGTACCAAGGCTGTTAATTATAGAGAGCAGGAGTCAACATAGGATAGAACTTTGCCTGATTGGTATTAAAAATATAATTTTTGTAATTTTTTTGTTATTTTTTTGGTTCAAACAGTTTAGTTGTGACTTGGCTCTGTATATCTCCTGTCTTTGGGAAATGGACATTTCAAATACATTTGAGGAGATGCATGGATTGTTTTTTTTTTTCTCCTTTATGGTATTTCACCTTGTACCCACCAAGACAAAGATACTACACCTTCTCAAATTAGACCCATCTCTCAACTTTTCAGTCATAATTTGGGGTTTTCTTGGTCAGCTAGGTGACATGATTTTGGTGAGTTTTCAACTTTTACAGAAATTAACAAAATATGATTCATATTTGGCAGTTATGACAGCAAACAGCCCCCTTTGTCCTCCTTAATGGTTTATAATAACAAACAAGCCAGTGCAGCAGAGCTCTACTTTGGAAAAAATTAGTAAAGGTAATAGGCTGGATATGAACTAAGCAGTCAGCCAAAATGTGTCCGCTTGACCTCCTCGAACTTTGGGTTACTAATGGCCTGGGATTGTCCTTCATTATGTGCTTTGCTACGAATTATTGACCAGACCAACTTTACAGATATTGTACCAAAATGGGTCACTGAGATTGTGATTATTTATAGAAATGTCTGCACGTAGGCCTGATTCAAATGAAAGATAGTCATCGCTGTGACACTTATTTACATGTAAAACAGATAATCTTGTGTAACATCTCCGCCACAGAAGACGGGGGAATCAGAATGACACATAAAGATGGCGATGGGATGGTCATTATTTCCTTTTTGAGGTCATTCATGGAGAAAGAAAAACAGTCACCTACGTAGAATTCATCCACATAAAACTCATGCTGTCTAGTACATAAAGGATGAATGCAAATCTCTTTAAAAAGTAGACCTTTCTGAAAAAAGTAGATCAACCTGAGGAACTGCATAGAACACACTAGACCAAATTTTGATTCAGAGGGGACCTTTTCCAGCTAAAAGGTGTTTTCTTTTTATCTCCCCCCCCCCCCCCCAACCACCAACACCCCCTGCCTACAGTCCTAAAGTAGAAACCAAGAAATTTTGTAGTGATATTCAATATAATTCTATTATAAACATCCAATTTAACCAGTGCCTTGTTTACTTGTCCTTTGATTGAGAGAGCTAGATGATTTCATAATTAAAGTCTTTAACACTGGCCACTGACTTACCTGTCTGCAACCCTTAGCTGACCTCCACTCATAATCAATAGTTACTCAAATGGCCATAGTGACCAGAGCACAACCAGCATCTTGACCACTTCATCTGTGTAAATATTTAGTCTAGATTGATTTGACCAGACCAGAAAGGGATAGCAACGGGCATATAAAAAAGAGAAAAAAAAATC
Organism: Lingula anatina; assembly: GCF_051362555.1. Taxonomy (NCBI): domain Eukaryota; kingdom Metazoa; phylum Brachiopoda; class Lingulata; order Lingulida; family Lingulidae; genus Lingula; species Lingula anatina. Next base: position 47,794,205 of record NC_141768.1, read on the forward strand.
AAAAACAAGAAGCCCCACCCCACTGACCGCTGGATGACCGCTGAATGACCCTGGTCAGTATTTATAATTAAGCCAAGGTGGACAATGGGTAATCCAGTGTAGACCACATGACCCATGATAGCCTTGGTGTTAGTGTTGGTTGGCTTAGCCCTTATCCAGAATGTACACAGATATGGCCGCAAACTGACCCTGGTCCACTACAGGTAGTAGACACTGAATGGTCTGACAGCCAGAGGATTATTTTCTGACCTACTGACCAGTGCTAGCTCCACCAGGTAAACACCACAATGACCAATGACATTTTTATCCGCGTTTGGAACCATCGGGGAACTAGCCTGCTTGACCGCTAGGTGGACAGTGATAGCGTCAATGGCTGTGTAAGAATAAGGACCACCCCAGCTTCAGACAACGCACGTAATCGAGGATGATTTTACCCGTGGTATCATGAAATACTGTGACTACCTGCATCGGTTACAAATGCTGCTTTTATCATAAAAAAAAAGAGCTTCCAGGGAACGCCTTTGCAAATGCCAGGTCAGTTCAACGGTCATTTTGTCATTGCTTTGTGGGAAAAAGAAAGAAACATGGAGGTAGCGGTCATCATCTGATCACGTTTCATAAAAGGATTGGCCCAGTGGACATTTTGCAAGTGGTCATTATTTAGTGACGGCTGGCAGAATTCACCACACATAAAATTAATATATATTTATATTTGTATGAAACGGGTCAGAAACATGATAGTCATTGTCTAGATTTTATGTTGAAATTCTGTTTCATTGGTGCCTTTTCCCTGGATTCATTTGTAAACAATTCTTAATGGAAATGTGGATCTTGTTTACCTTCATTTACATTGAAATTTGCTTGGAAAACAGGGTTTGGTTTAGATTTAGGGAAATCGAGTAGTGTTGTTGTTTGAAAACCATTACATACATTTTCAAAGGTTGCAGGGGAGATGTCAATGAAAAATAATCTTTTAAAAGATAAATTATAGAATTTTCATAAAATATCCATGCCTTTCTTTTAATCATGATCATTGATTTAATTAAAACAAATTTTAAGGAGTGTGTGTGTGTGTGTGTGGGGGGGGGGGGGGGGGGGGCATCTAGCACAGTTTTAAGGAATCACATTCCAAGGTGCAACTACACTCTTACAGGTTTATTTTCCACAATTTCACTTAGAGAAGACAAGAATAGTTTGTGGCTTCTTGTTAATGTCTGTCAGTATATGTCTGGCAGTCCAGGAAAACCTCAAGCCCGCTTTTCTGTGTAGTTGTAATAATATACCCCGTGGTAAAACGTCAACCAGCCTAGAGTTGTGCTGAGGAATCGTGACAATAGATAGCATGCACAGCCTAGGTAGTATTTTGTGAAACACAGTTACTGCAAGGCTGGCTGTAGGATTTCCATGAAGACATTAGATATCACCCTCGTCATTCAGTTATGTAATACGCAGTGACAATGACTTTTTTATATCTCTGGAAACTGAAATTATGCACGAATGATCGAACTGCAGTCTTTGCAGGTATTTTTTCTTTACTCTCTAGGTTTTAGAATAAAATATCATCCATTTTTTTTGCTTATTAAAGTGGAAGTTCTTAGAAGTGTTTGAATAGTGTAAAATTCCAAGCCTCTACTCTGTTCTTGAATGTTGCTGTAGAGAGAGAGAGAGAGAGAGAGAGAGAGAGAGAGAGAGCGTCCATTCTGTGATTTGAAGCTTTTTCGCAATAAATATAGTGGATAAATCAATAGTTTGTTTTTAATTTTCATGACAACATAAAGGGAGGGAGGTGTGGAAGGGAAGAACCTGGTTGCATGATGTGAGATTGGATGGCAGAAATCCCACGAATGCAGCGTAAGATCAATTAGAACAAATTGAAATAGCAAGTTTTGTTCGTATACGCTCATTTTGTCCACTTGAAGTTGAGTTCACAAAGTTGATTAATCTATCACACTTTGCAATGTAGGATTTTGAATGAAACTAAGGATAACCTTGATAGTGTACATTTAAAAATATCAACTTTAAATTTTTATGAAATAAAACATTTGATAAAGTTTTTAATCTGTGACCCTTGACCCGGTTGTATGAGTCACATGTCATGGCAGTGCCCCCCACCCCTCCTTCTCATTCTTACTTTACCATTAAGGGTCATAGGAAAAGTAGATAACAAATTATTTATGTTCCAACTTTGAATAGATAGTATCATGCTAGAAGTTTACCTGGAAATGGGACAGGCCTGTATGAAATTATATTATACAATGAGGGACTTATTTATAATAACATGTTCCAAATTAATTTTTTAATGTAAATTTTGTTTTTCTGAATCTTGATCCCATCGAGATGGCGTGTCAGCAATTCTGTTATAAATTGTTAAGATAACAATATCGGTTTTTGTTGGAATATTGCAAGATATTTATTACTAGGTTGAAATAACTATAGTTATATGGCAGTGATAAGGATTGTATGTACAGTTTAAGCTATTTTTTATAGAAAAGATCAGTGGATTTGAAATAAAACAAGGGTAATGAAGATCTGTTGAGGACTAAAATATAATGTAAAAGACTATTTTCTGACTTCTTTAAATTATGGATGTAATAGCCAGTGTTCACAAAATTGAAGTAGTAATTAATACAGAAGAAAAATACTTTAAACCATCTTTGATCTTAAATGGACAGCTGGATCATGCTCTTTTTTATTGAAAAACAGTTAGAATGATCAAATTTGAAATTGTCTGTGTTGTTTTCATCTTTGGGAAAAAGGTAGATTTTACCTTAAATGACACCTGTAATTATGTGCAGTGATACATGTAGCTTTGGGTGTGAATTCTTGAGGATTATCTCCATGAGGATTATCTCCATTGCATGTGAAAATCATTTTCTTTCCTGTTTGTTGAAATAATGTTCTAATAGTAATAATGTGCTAATAGTTTGAAAAATTGAGCCAGAGAATATTAATTATTAATGAGACTAAGTATTTTTCCTCATGCCCCAGTTAGCTTCACAAACCAAATTTTTGTAGTCTAGAAAATGACATCATTATGTAAATTAGATAAAATTTCTCAAAAACATTTTTGATAAATTTTGTTTCCAAATTACTAATTAATTGCTTCTTTGGTTGGCAAGACCAATCTTTCAAAACGTGACCCGAAAGATGTTTTGATAGTTGTTTTTAGCATGAATAAATAAATAAATGGAATCTGGATTAAAATCAGTTTTACAGAGTACTTTGCCCCAACAACTTGCACTCAAAGTCACTAAGGATGAGAGCACATATGAGGCCAGTAGAACAAGCTTGGATAATGTGTGGGTTGCAAGGAAGGGCTAAGTGGTTGAATAATGAAAAAGAAGGCCTGACACCGGATGAATTTCTCAATTAGTTATAATCATGATAGGACTGAAATATATATTGTGTGCTATATTCAGCCTGCTTTTGAAAAAACCATAGAAATTGAAGATCATGCAATAAGGGGCCAAATGGAGAGGAGTAGACGTGGATTTTATTCTGACCAATCAGAGTTTTAAAGATTGACGCGGGAACTCTATTTGAATAAATGCAAAAGGTGAAGGTGACATGTTGCTGGGGGGGGGGGGGGGAAACAAAAATAAATCAGGATCTATTTTGACACCAATTATTTGCCTCTTATGAAATACTTTTTGTTATTTTTTTTGCCAGAAATTGGAGGCCAGGTTTGTGCCTTCAGGCCTCAGATATTCCTGAGGAGATGGCATGCTAGCTGAGAGCTGTTGACTTCTCAAGGAGGAAATTGGCCAAACAGATAATAGGGTTTCCAGTTCTAGAAAGTTTGCGGCTAATAATTTTGATCAAGTATTAAATTGTAGGCAGTTGTGTAACATGTTTTTTTCTTCTAAATATGAATCATGTTTCCAGTTGTCTTTGTCTGTTTTCAAGATAATGATGCCACGCAAATTCAGCTGGTTATTTCCAGAATGTTCTTAGCTCTAATTTGAATGTCAGCCAGTTTAGCCACTACATGTTGCTGATTTTTTGAAAATATCACATTGTATCAATGTTTTTTGGAAAATGTCACATTGTATCAATGTTTTTTTTTTTATCATATCATTTCATCAATGTTTTTTTTGAAAATATCACATTGTATTTATTTTTTTTTTTGAAAATATCACATTGTATCAGTGTTTTACCGTCAAAGTATTGTTTTAAAATATGAAAAAAAAAAAAAAACAAAAACAAATAGTTAAAACAGTAAAGCCATAACTGTAGATTTGTTTCAGTTCAACAATATTTGGGTGTGCGTTTGCGTGCACGAATACATGTTTGTGTAGAAAAGCTGTTGTGCATGTCGTCGTGTGTATGTGTGCTTGGTCGTGCATGCAGCCATGTAGCTAGGGCAGAGTGATAACAAAACCATTACTAGTGAGCAGCTGCAGCACTTGACATCATCAGAGGACCAGGTTATTTGTTCAACCTGTCCTTTGTCATACAAATCATTATTAAGGTCCAGTGTGCTTTTTTTTTTCCTTTTTTTTTGTCCTTCTTTTCTTTCCCCAGGCTTCTAAGCGTGGTATTTTGCGTGATATTTTGTTGGAGCTGCCTGCTGGTTCACTGTGTCTGATAAAATTGGCTTAGTTTGCACAGGTTATGAAGATGACATGCATACATGAATATGGCCACGTGGTCTAGAACGGATGGTGCACACGCATTTGAAAAGACTTTTCCTTGCTTCGTGATTTGAAATTGGTGTATGATAATGAATCTGGTTGAAACGTGGCATCTCCGAGGCCCCCTGTTCTCATTAAATGTCACACAGGGACACAGGACTTTGTCTTAGTTTTTTAATGGCTGGGCCAGTTGGACCTGTTATGACGTTTTTTTGGTCTGTGACTTGTGCCAGTTAATGTAATGAGTTTGTGCGCACACCTGTAATGGACAGGTGAATCAGAAAAGCGGGGGAAGCCTGTCATACGGTCAACCGAGCTTGAGCGTGATTAGAAATGTGAAACCATCAACCTTTCTCATTATGGCGTGATACATAATGTTCCAGCCTCTATGGTGTCACTACACAACTTGATCACTCGCAATTGAAGGACTCCTTCATGCTTCTTTGTTTGTGTGTTTTTTCTCTTTTGTATCAAAAAGGATTATTTAGACTATTTTCTTTTTTTATTTCAGTAGATAACTGTTTTTTTCTTACTTCACTAAAGTATCCAGTTTCACACATAAATGTTACGAGCATTTTACACAGAAAACCCTAATTAGGTAGGATGATATAGTACAAAATGACATAAGCGTCATGTAGGTGATCATAAAAAGGGGACGTAATGTACGTGGGAAATCGAGACATTAAAATAAAGGTCATATCATGCTATGAGAGAAAAAAGGATTACCACCTTAAAATGGTAGAAATGATTATACAGGCTAGAACCAGCTGAGTGTATACTTGTAAAGTACGCAAAGGTACATTTGTGGTATACTGACAAAATTGTTCAATTATTGTCCAAATCTATCAACATAGTGTGAGTATTACGGAGATGCTTACATTTACAAGATAGGGTATTAACCAATTGCAGGGCATTATTAGGTTTAACCATTAAGACATTGGTCAGCTTCATCAAAAATGACCTCCCTCCCCCAATTTTACACCCCAGTCTCCAGTTTAATAAAGTCTGACCCCACTTTTTACCAGTGGTATTATATAGCTCCAACCTTTTGTTTTGTAACATTCCATGACCTCATGTCACTAGTGAATGAAGTTGAAGTGAAAACTGGGAAATACAATTTATGATTGCTCTAGCTGAAATGAGATTTTTGTAAAAACATATTTTGCTGTGTCGAGGTCAGGCTTTGACAGAGATTGCATAGAGACAGCAAAACATGCTGCTGTACAAGGCATGAGATCTGATGTCAGGGAGTCTTGTACAAGGCATAAGATCTGACGTCAGGGAGTCTTGTACAAGGCATAAGATCTGACGTCAGGGAGTCTTGTACAAGGCGTGAGATCTGATGTCAGTGGTCTTGTACAAGGCATGAGATCTGATGTCAGGGAGTCTTGTACAAGGCATGAGATCTGATGTCAGGGAGTCTTGTACAAGGCATGAGATCTGATGTCAGTGGTCTTGTACAAGGCATGAGATGTGATGTCAGTGGTATTGTACAAGGCATGAGATCTGATGTCAGTGGTCTTGTACAAGGCATGAGATCTGATGTCAGTGGTATTGTACAAGGCATGAGATCTGATGTCAGTGGTCTTGTAAAAGGGATATGAGATCTGATGTCAGAGGGTATTGTACAAGGCATGAGATCTGATGTCAGAGGGTATTGTACAAGGCATGAGATCTGATGTCAGGGAGTCTTGTACAAGGCATGAGATCTGATGTCAGGGAGTCTTGTACAAGGCATGAGATCTGATGTCAGGGAGTCTTGTACAAGGCATATGAGATCTGATGTCAGAGGGTCTTGTACAGGGCATGAGATCTGATGTCAGAGGGTATTGTACAAGGCATGAGATCTGATGTCAGAGGGTATTGCACAAGGCATGAGATCTGATGTCAGAAAGTCTTGTACAAGGCATGAGATCTGATGTCAGAGGGTCTTGTACAAGACATAAGATCTGATGTCAGAGGGTTTTGTACAAGGCATGAGATCTGATGTCAGAGGGTCTTGTACAAGGCATGAGATCTGATGTCAGAGGCTCTTGTACAAGGCATGAGATCTGATGTCAGAGGGTCTTGTACAGTAACCACAGCAGCTGTGAGCAGGGATACTACCAATATATGCTGTAACTAGTTTTACACCATCATCATCTGTTTTGTTATCAACACATTTTGATTATCATCAGGCTATGCTTATTAATAAAACATAGGAAGTAAAAATAAGAGAGAGATAGAAATGAACAAAGAAAGTAAGAATACCAGTGATGTTATCACAGATTATTTACAAAGAGTAGTTTTTCTCCTTTTCTTCTGGTTTTATGCCACTTTTGGAAGTATTATTGAATGTCAAAAAGTTTTCATTTATGATAGATCCTGAAAATTTGATTTATCTGTTGACTGTTTCGTCTGGTCACATTTGAACAGGTAATTCAGTTGTTTACCCCAGGAAAATTCATTTTTTTGGCCAAGATGACCAGTTGTTATCCCTTTAATTTTTAAAATCTGTATCATTAAAGAAAAAGAAAGTCTATGCAATTTAGTATTTATAAGATGAGATGGCTTAATCACCGCCCTGCTGCTGCAGGTTGTGTATGTAGGCCAAAACCTGAATTATTTAACCTCACAGTTTGTGTGTTATCTGTTTTTTTTTCCTGGAACGTCTCCCGTATATGGTTGAAAATCAAAGTGGATGTGAAAATATACTGGTCACAGGATTGAAATATTTATGTAAGAAATGTGCCGAGGTCAATACCTTATGCAATCTTGCAGTGGGGTGAAAAAAAACATCATTTATTTCTTTTTAATTATAGATATACTGTTAAAGTCTATATATTCATTTCAGTTTAGATCTTTATTACTGTGATCTATTTTATTTAAAAAAAGGCCGAAAATACCTGATCCCAGTATGATATTGCTAATGTGTATTTAGTAAATTGTGTATGTAGTTTGGCTAATTTGATAATACATGCTACTAGAATTTGAAAATGAAAACTACTAGAATATGATAATGAATTTTAATAGCATTTGATAATGAAAACTACAAGTATATGATAATGAAAACTACTAGCAATGGATAATAAAAACTACTAGTTCTTGATAATAAATAACTATTAGTATTAGAGAAAAAACGACTAGTATTTGATAATGAAAACTGCTATTATCAGATAATGAAAACTAGTATCATATAATGAAAACTACATGTTGTAGTATTTGACAATGAAAACTGGCCAGTAGATGTTGTTATACAAGGTAGAATTGCTCTGACTCAGTCCTGACCACAACAATTCTAACCATATCATCAATGGTGTTTGTATTCTGATTACTGAACACAAAGCCTACATACCTGGTTGGCATAGAGAAAAAAACCCCACAAATGAATGGCAGGGAAAACATGGGCAGCTTATTTGTTATGTAAAAAAGGGGGAGAAAGGAGGATAATTAATGTGGCGTGTTTTGGAAGGAGTTCCAGGAAAGGGACAGGGGAAAAACTGACCACTGGAAAAAAATGCAAGTCAGGAGTAGCTGTTTTATTTGATTTTATAATTTTGTTGTTCTGATTGTGTGGTCAATGATACCCTGAGTACAATTTCCCACCATTCTTACTCTATAAAAGAGTATGAGTAGATATTTACACACAACTAGATCATCAACCAAAGATAACCTAGACTGTCAGGGTAATCAATGTCTGAGAGGAGATTTAAGTTCAATTTCCAGGGCTCGTACATATTAGTTTAAAGCTAGGCACAAGTAAATGAATGTATTACTGCAGGGTAGACGAATAATGGAGCAAATAGTCACTGAGTTTATGACACCAAATTGGGAAAGTTTATTGACCAGTTGGTGTTGGCTAGTCTCTACTGGACCCATGTCTGGAACCCATTACACTGGCTGCACTTCCACCAGGCCTTAATACAGAGACAGTTTAATCTGGGTTTCATTAGTTAAGGTCACCTAAGGATAAAAACACTGAGTGGTCAGTATGTCCATTGAGGGGTCAGTGTGATGAGGAGGGGTAGAGGGGGGTCAATGACTACAGGAATGACACCTGCTTGGCACTGGATTTTTGCCTTTCAAATTTATGGTCTAGATTTAATTGAACATTTAGACTAATTGTAATAAATCATGAAAAAGAACAAAATGGGATAAAACTGAATGGACCGAAATAAAATTAAAACATAGTGGTCAGCTAATAAATTTAGATATTTGGCCAAACTGAAAGACTATTCCAAAATGTAATCTACTGTACATAAAGTCTCAGAAGATGACAAAATGTCAGCAACTCTCCACTATAAATTCAGACACCACACATGCATACAGATATATAATGACACATGGACGTATGTATTAGACAACAGATAATGAAATGTTTCACCTAACTGGCCTTAGTTTAATCGCTATGGGTCATCAGGCCAGTTGTCCTTAGCCAGCCTTTCAGCCGACCGTTGGCCTTGTTCATTTACCTGACCGTCTAGACAGTTAACAAAAGTTATCCAATGTAAACAGCCCCTGGCTTTCCACCAGCCAGGCCAAATATTGACCCAAGCCAGGCTTCATTGATTTCGGATAGTAAATGCCCACTTCACATCTGATATGGCACAAAATGAAACGTGGAGAACTGTTGTTCGTGAAGGGGAGAAGTTAAATTTCCTTTTGGCAACAGTGGTTTGTGTGTGTGATGCTTTTAGCGGGGGATCGTAACTACAGGTGTAGGTAGATCAGCTCTGCTGGCTCTGTCGTGTTATTATCTCCTCCTTCTTCTTCCTCCCTCCCTCCCCACCCACTTGAGCCTGTCTCCACCAATCCATGATATACCACATAGGCATTGTATTGAGTTACATTGTTATTGTAGAAGGTATTATTGTGAAGTGGAGGAAGAGTTCTACATAGACTTAACACCATGTGGTTACCATGCAGCCAGACTGCTGGTTCTCAGGTGAACAAGTAAACATAGCGACTGGCCCACTTCATTAGTATGCAGAGCCCGGTCCCTGGCTACAACATGGAGATTGTATTCCATGGCCTGCCTTGGGTCATGGTATGGCTGTATATCTTATTGACCCACACAGTAGCTTATGCCTTAACCTCCGTGACCTCCACTGTCTGGGCGCGCTGGATTCATTCTTCGCCTCCTAATACCCCTGACCTGGTGGTAAAATCTAGCAAGACATAAATCTATTACCACTTGGCTTGGTAAATAGAGATCTATGTAAAGCTTGTATAATGTAGGGCATTTTTGGAGTATAAAACATTTGCTGAGGTATTCATATGTAATATTGCTGGTGTCATTGGCTGGAGGGGTGGTATTGTCCACGGTATTGTTGGCTGGTTTTCTATGGAACGTTGAAAGGCTGAGGGACTATGGGTAATATGAGGCTTATGTCAGCAGCCCTCAAAACCACGGCTCTTCTGACAAAAAAGTTGTGGCATTTGTAGATATTTGAGAAGATGGAGGAGCCTTTGAGGATGGAAGTTAATTTTCTGATGTAAAGACCGATGTCAAAACCATTGATTTTTTCTAAAGAGAAGTATTAGAATATTAGAGAAATATATGAAGAATGAGAAATATCAATTTTTTTATGTAGCAAGAAAAAATCTGAGTGCAAATAAGTCAAGTACAGTATTTCAGTTATTCTGCACCTACGCATTTCATTTGTTTTGTTAATAAGAAGTTGTAGGATCCTGAGTTTGTTGTTTCAATGCAGTGATTAATATATGATAAAAATGGTGACATTTAAAGTCCAAAGTGTAAGATTCAAAAGAAAAATGAATAAATAAATAAAATAAAATAAAATTAAAAAAATAATAATAATAATAAAATTTGAAAAAAAAAGATGAAAAAAAATCATAATTACAGATATTTCTGGAGTAAATAATATTTAACTCTGTCTAACCAACCTGTGACCCTCCTTTCGGAACACTTGTCATTACTCTAACAAACTGGGAAAATTAGTCCTTAACCCATGTTTAACGGTGTATTGTACATGTTTGAAAATTCCTTGAAGTCATATTTTTTATGTTTACATATACTGTAAAGCTGCTGAACTTTTCCAATTCAGACCATGAAAACAATAAAACCCCTCAAATATAAGTACCTGACATTGATGGTTGTTTTTGAAATGTACAGGAAGATGTGGCTTTCTAAATGACTGGCCTGTGCTTCAAATTTCAAACCTGATTTCAAAGATGTTTGACAGGTGGTGAGATTTGTAAGGAGGTGATAGATTATTTTGGACTATGGTGAATAAAGAATAAATTTGTGTAGAACAAGGAAGTTTCTAAAAATATAACTTGTCCAGACTCTTTATTGGAATGGTATTACTTTAAGTTACTGCTCTATTTAAGTGCTCCACATGGGAGCTTGCTGATTACTCAATACTGAAGATGATGTAAAGTAAAAAAAAATGGCAGCTTAATGATTGCGTCACAGTATTTATGCCTCTGTCAAATCTCTCCGCCCTCCCTGTCCAGTGAACTTGGAAATATACTGGTCTATAAAGAGGAAAAGAGAAATAATATAAGTACATATAACCAGTAAAACCTCGAAGAAACTATATACGCATGTATCCAGTGAAAAAAGGAAATAAGCACATTTATCACCTTATCCAATAAAACTGAAGGAAAATAAGCACATATATCCCGTGGAAAAGAGAGAGAAAAGTAAGTAGTTGCACCTGTTCTCACCCCTTGTGAACTGAACTGACGGGGAGAAAAGTGGTAGGAAATTTTACGGAGGGTGAAATAGCGTGGAATGGCCCCGTTTGTGTTCAGCATGTGTTCTACATGGTCTACACTGTCTATCCATTTGTCTTGAAATTCTGCGTGACCATAAAAGACAAGCTCAAAGAACATCTAAGCATTAATTTGCACCTAAAGTTAGGTAATCTATGTTTGTTAGCAGTGAGTGGTACACCTTGAGGGAAGCCGGTGCAGTTCATCATGTTGTCCCACTCCTGTATCCAGTATGTCTGTGTCTGAGGGACCATTCCCAATGTCTGAGGGCCCAGTCCCAATGTCTGAGGGACCATTCCCAATGTCTGAGGGCCCAGTCCCAATGTCTGAGGGCCCAGTCCCAATGTTTGAGGGACCATTCCCAATGTCTGAGGGCCCAGTCCCAATGTCTGAGGGCCCAGTCCCAATGAAAGTATCTTTTTACGTAGAGCTATCCAACTCCACGAGGACTCTCAATGGATGAAATCAGATTAACAAATTTACAAGCCTCCTCTTGTTTACAACATACTCATATATAATCTGCAGTTTTTCTATATTCTACTCAATGCCAAAAGAAGGCGTGTTATTCTGTTAGTCTGTTGCATTCAGCGAGAGTCCCCGTGGGGTTGGATCGATCTATGTAGAACAATAGTTGCAATTGGGAATGAGCCCAGAATCCTTAAAGAAGTAGGTACACTAGACTGTTTACCAAGAGTGTATTAACCAAAGTCTGTAGCCCCATCTGAATGTATGCAATATTGCCTGTCCCCTTTTCAATTGTATTAATATCGTATTAGTAGATACTAGATAGATGAAGGAATTTTCTTATACGATATTACATCACCACAATCACACGAAATAGAGAATTATCTCTTTCACACCGTATTATGTCAGTTTGCAGACTTGTCTTTTAAGAATTATCGGTTGGGCTGTGGAGTGAGTAATTAGAGCCATATTGCAGTATTGAGGAAATGTACTGATACTAATGTATGTGTAGTTTATCCCGTACTCTGCCCAGGAAGTAGCCAAATGCAGGCAGACAGACGGGCTCAGTGGAGGTGGGGAGGGGGGATAGAAAGAAATACATTTAGCTGGATATGGCCCACCAAATCAAAACTTGATCAAGGTTCCATGTCCTTTCTAAAGTAGGGTTAACTTAATTGCATAAAAAAGCTTTTTCATTTTTTACCCCTTGTTTGAAAAATGGCATAAAACCTGGATCATGTTTTAATTTGGAGTGGGCCCTGTAAACTATGACCTATAAAACCTGTTCTGCCAACAGACCTGAGTTGTTTTATGCCAAGTTATACTTTTACCTCATCTCTTGCTCTGAAAGCTGCTTTCCTTTGTTGCATTTTGAATTTAATAAGATTGCTTTCCTATTGCCATCAGATTTTCTGATCGATCAAGTTAAATTAAATTAAAATTTTAAATTCTCTTTGTAATTTATTTCTAAATCACATCGACTTATCTATCAGACATTGGCAAGGGGGATGGGGATCCTACAATTATCCTTTTGGGCAGACGTCTGCTCTGAATCAAACTTTGTTCTAGATCTTATGCCATTTTGTGTGAGTTTTTCAGAAATAGACCCTCCCCCCCTTTGAAATAGCTGGCTACTAGCCTGTCTGTCTATCTTTCTTCTGATCTGACCATGTGAGAAAACCCTGAGTTAAGTCCTTCTTAAATATGAACCTGGTCATTGACTTCTAGTAAAGAGAGAGACAGTCATTGATAAAACGTGAAAAAAAAAGTTCATGGAATTTGTAGATTAACAAATCATCTTTTCATTAACAATAGAATATCGCCTGGACACATAATTGATCAGTGAATCGAAAGTTGTAAACGGCAGGCAGATTCCTGGAAGAGGGGAAATTGATATGTTTGTGTTGTCATGGCAACATTGTGTCTGTGTCTGACCAGGCATGTGTTGTGGACAGAGCAGTAAGGCCATAGGTGATCCAACATCTTGTCTGGTCTCGACAGTCTGTGAACTGGCGTAGAGTGCAGCCGTACCAACCACGTAGTTTATGTCAATGTCAGGTGGGGTTTGTATATATGTGAAGCACATGTGACCTCAGTAAGGAAAGACATAACTATATGTGCCTTATGTGAATTCATAATATATGGGATAATGTACATACATGTATTCTTCAGTGGGCTTACATTGTTGGTGAAGTGGCTGAAAGGATGGGGATGTGGAGTTACAGGATACACCTACACTGCATATGTTAATAATCTGCAGTCACTTTTACACTATTTCAATTTCATTTAATTATCAGGGAAATGATTAGGCAGAGCATTTGTGATAATATAAATAAAGATGACCAAGAAAATATTCAGTACATTTTTAAAGTCTGATAGGTGAGAGTTGAAAGATATTCTCTGACGTCAGGGCTGTGCCTCTTCATCTTCCTGTAAACTTTTATCCAATTAAGTTTGGCATTTGCATGCAAATTTGCATGTCTGAGAGGTGCAATAACCTATTGGTTCCCAGTGGTTTGTGTCTCAATCAGAACTGCAGATGTGTGTGTATATGTGTGTGTGTGTGTGTGTGTGTGCGTAGAAATTCAGCCACGATCCTCCTCGTTGTCACCAGCATTAAATACCTTATCTTTTCTGCTGATGAATTGGTCTCTTCCCAGGTGTTTTAACATCTTGTATGCTTATATTTACTAATATCATATATTTTACTCTTTCAAGATCCTGAGTTACTCACAAAGATATATTTCATCACACAAGGCAGACCGAGTTTTCAAAACTTTTAAGTCAGTTTTTATTTTTGTATATAACTAACAAAACATTGATTTGCAGAAAATTATTATTTTATATTATTGGAGTCTATTGAGTAACTACCACATTGACGGTTATCTAATTTTTTATGTCGGAAGACGGTCAAAAATGTAGGATGGAGCAGCAAAGATAATTTGGAAGACTGTCAGAACATATCTCTGGATCTGCCCCTGTACCACAGGCTTAGTTGTAATTGTGTTCTATCCAACAAACTTTTCTAAAGTGAACTTCTATCAGAGATGGATATCTTTACTATATTCTAAATTCAATAGTCTCTCAGGTTAGGCTATTTTATATATTTTGTCATGTGAAGTATCTTTCTGTGGCTGTTACCAGTGGAAACACCAGGGTTCAAGGCAGGTGAGCAAGAATTACCTGGTCATTTTGATCTCTAGTTATTGATTCTCTTGCTTTCCGTAACTTAAGTAATGGTTTGGATAACAAGCCGCGACCTCTGCTTGACACCCTTATTTGGATTAACAGTTACAAATATATATTAACAAGTCTTCCAAGGTTTATGTTATTCGATGTCTTGTAATTCCTTTTGCCTTCACCAATTGCTTGCTGTTACAAAAAGATGAGAAACGTGAAAAACTAAACAGAACACGAAACACCAATTATCAGGGATATGTGTTCTAAACATATTATGATTTCCACGATGACTTGGTGGAAGGTTTTCTGAAGGTTCCAAGGTGTTGAACTCTGTGGTGAACCAGGCTTTCTACGGGTAGCTGGACCTGGGTGTACGTACCTTTCTCCAGTCATGACACAACGGGGACCTCATACAGGTATGGTATGGCAGGTGGGCAGCGAGCCTTTCACAACCAGGTTTTTAGGTTCTTCTGGTATCTTGTCATTGCTGGTTGTCTTCTCTCTCATATTACTGGGACCACTTAATGCAAGGGCAGATCCAGAGATATTTTCTGACAGTTTTCCAAATTATCTTTGTTGATCCATCCTCCATTTTTGACTGTCTTCTGAAAGAAAAAATTAGATACCCTTTGATGTAAACTTGAAAATCTTACCCTCTTCCGGAAGACCCATAAGACAGCCTCAATCTGCCCCCGAAATGTAACCTCTTTGTTACCCTCTACCAGGGCCTCAGAGAGTTTTTTCACAAGGTATTCTCAGATATTTCTTTGGCTAATTCTGTGCACACTTCAACACTGTGGCCAAAGAGGATTTTTGTGAAAAATGATGTCACAGCTCAGCAGTCTGTGGTAGGAAGCACCCTTATGTAATACTACAGGATAAAATATCAGCACCTCCAAAATGAGTACTTGTTTGTATCTAAAAACTCAAATAAGTACGAAGAAATTATAAGTGTGTTTGTTTAATTGTCAGTATTTAATTGTGTTATACATTTTTTTAAGAACGTGTGAAAGTCTGCAAATTAAACTGCTGTTGATGTCACTAATTTTTTATCCTCTGCAGGCCACAAATGAAGGCACGCAAATATAGCGGCACTGACAGGAGGCCATTTTGTTTGAGCTTTTCACCTTTTTAATCTTATGTTGATTTTTTTCTTTTTCCTTTCCTGGATATCTTTAGAAGACGTCCACTTAAGGGAGCAAAAGGTAGTACTAGTCGATTTCAAGAGTCTGCCTCATTATTAGTTTTCCTACTTTTCTTTCACTGTTGTTGACCTTAAAGTGTTGAGATCTGAAATGGCACATTTTTATTTGAGACCTTTGGCCAGCGGTGGTAGAGGTGTTGTTAGGGCTTAGAACATGATCGTAACAGTAAAGCAGGAGAAATGGTCTGCTATTCTTTTCATAATCTTAAGCCAGCTGAAGGGTATATTTTTAACGTGTAGGTAAACAAAACTGGTTTCAAGTTTTCAGAAAAGTTAGAATTTCTGTAGGCCCTTCTTTGATGGTGTAGCCTTTGTATAATATCATTACACCGTAGTGCAGAAAAGGCTTCCCTTGGCTACTTGGTTGAATGCGTGCGCATGCGCATACGCCGTCTGACTTATTTTGTCTGCATATGGTATCAAAGGTGAAAGTGCACGCTGCAGTGAGCAGGCTGCAGAAGTAACGCCACCTGGGGGCTGTCAGACTGTTTTCATGCTGGAGACATTGTCCTCCATGCTTTGATATGAAAGCCTGATAAATTTGTTGAAAGAGGTTTAGAAAAAAACTTGAGTGGTGGTCTTAAGTGATTAGTTATGGACTTGAGAAGGGTTCTGAGTCTACACAAGTGGAATTACATAATTGCTAAGCTGCCTGTTTTAGCGTGTATTTCCGTGTGTGACTTAATCTTCATTGACTAATAAAAAGATGATTGGTTTTTGGGATATAGAATGCTGTGCTGTAAATTGCTATAAATGAAAGTTCTTTTCCTTTGATTGATCATTGAAACAGGCATCCCTTCATCAGAAAATATGTAGAATATATATCATGGTTTGTAAAGAATAGATTAAGATGACAGAAAAAATAGGGAAAATGTATTCATTTTAAATTTCATTTTAAAAACTTAAATTTCACACATTGAGAATGAGTTCAATTTTAATGAAATTCTTTAGGGAATAGTAATACAAATTTCATCCTAGTAAGTGACAAGATAAATATTGTCTCCGAGTTATAACTGTGGTTCAGCAAATTCTAAGCTTAAACTGTGTCACCCTGGGAGAATTATAGGCGGTAAAATGTGGTCGTAGATTATTATGTCACCAGGTCGTATTCTATTACATGCCTGCGTGTTGCATTAGGAATGCAGGTATAAATAGTCTGTCAAAGCTGTTCCAACACCCTCCCTCTGGCACTGTGAAGGTTTTTGAAAAAAAAAAAAACAGAATTTTGTGAAGGGAAAAAAGTTTAAAAACTTTCCGGTAAAGATGAACTCAAATAGCATGGAATGAGCATTCTAGTTTTGTAGGCTAGTCTGTTTTGTGTGCAGTGTCAAGGTTCAGCCAATATTGCTTAGGTCCCAGGCAGCTTGATTTTTAATGATTCTGTTATTCTCCTAAAATATTAATTGTCACCAGGTGGGTTGGTGTATAGAGGAATGGTATAAGCCACCAAGAATATAGCAGAGAGACTTTGCTTGATATGCTTTGGTGTGAATTTGTCATGTTGTGAGCAAAAGCCCTTTCACATTTTTCTTTTAAAGGTAGATGTTCATGTGCATCTCATAGTCGGATGATTGTACCAGCAGAGTTCAGGGCATTGGCTATCCTTGACAAACTGTGTCAACAACATCAATAAACGGGCTCTACTTCTGATGATTGATTCATGCTGGTGTCATCATATGAATTGTGGATTTTTTTTTTTTTACATAGCCCTAAGGGAAATTGGCTTGTGTAGTATTCCATTGTCTAAATGACAACCCCAAAAACTGGTCCGTTCTCTCCTCGTATTAAGTGTACCTCATGCACTCCAGTGCATGTCCATTTAGTTCAGCTGATAGCGGTCAGGAAATAGATAAATCACCCATTATCTGAGAAGTGTTTGATATTACTGCTCTGATTAGCATGGCAAACCTGGCCTCGGAGACAGAAGCGAGTTTTACTGAACTATATCTGTATTAAGGTTGACATTTCATAATGAGTATGATGAGCCTTGTCCTCCCGTGTCCTGGTCAGGTGAAGTGAAGGTCAGGAAGACTTGGTCAGGTGAACGAGACCATCAGCAGTTCCAGTGAAGCGGTGAAACCAGGTCTCGGTTCATTTGGACACGAAAGTGTTTACATATTTAGAATGGTACTATGTGCCTGGTAATTTCCTCTCGAGCCTGGCCAAAGTACAGCAATCTCAGGGCAGGTCACGTAAAGATAAATATAGGCGGGTTTGGCCATATTGTTTTTTCATGGCTGATTACAGTTTATGCTGTCAGATGGCTTTCAGGTCAGAGATGAGGGCTGTCCTGATAGATGATTACAATGTTTCTGTGCAATTGACAGTAATGATTGTGTTTTTAAGGGGAAAAAAGAGGGATAGTTTACTCAGTTGATATGAACATTTGAAATGATGCATATGCATTTAATGTGACATTAAATCACAGATATTTTAGATTCTTGGAAGTTATTATCATATTTGAGAGATTTCATAAAGTATTTATTTTTCTTCCCCTATCATGTTGTCCTTTGCATGCATTTAGTCATCCATGTACTGACATACACCTAAATTGAATGTTCTTTATGCTACATATATTTTTGTGTCTTTAAAATCCAACTATTTTTACTTTACGTATTAATTTTGATTTTGTGTTATCGTCACATATTTCAAAGTACTTTGCCCTATCCCTTGTCTCCATTCAACTCTTTGCCCCTGCATCCCCCCCCCCCCCATCTCCATTCATCCCATAGTTTCCTCAACCCCCAACACACCCTCTTCCTCCACGTGGCCATTCAGTCCCTTGCCTGAGCCTCACCCCTTTCCTCTATCTGCATGGCCAGTCCATATCCCCTCCTCTACAAACACCACACACACATAGACCTGTGTTTTAAAAAGTCCATTATCTTAATAATCTGACAGTTGAAAGGCCCTTTGCTGCCCCCTTGTACTTTATCTTAGCAGTATGTGTGATACTTTGTGATGGGACAAGTTGTCTCCATTATTTCTAGATGGCCATGAGTGGCATGTGATGGCAGATTCCCCACTCATGGCTGTCCTACATGAAATCCATCTCGCACTGTCTGATGGGAAGGCATAGGCAGCAGGGAGGAGCCCCTGTCTGAGGACATGGCGTGACCCGGGGCGTACCTTCAGGGTCACGGGTTCCGTGTAGAAAGGGCGTGTGGTACTGTAATTATTTTGGTCAAGTAAGCATGACCCTCTCCCAGACCCTGACGCATAGCAGAGATGACTTCTCGTGGCGATGTGGTTCACTTACTCTGGAGAAAAGCTTTGAGAAATGATGGGCATGCACAGACTTTTTAAAAGTTCGTGGAATCCATTAGTTTGGGATGAGGAAATTGGTAGTTGGGAGGCCCACAGTGGGGTGGCTGGGGTGGCACTAGCAATTTCTTTCCTTTAGCCAAATAACTAATTTTTCATCACTTTTTTGTCCAAATGGTTTAAATTTGACTAAAATAAGTCAAGTCAACCCTATTTCATTTAGCCAATTTCAGTCAGTTTTAGCATTTGGCTAAATTGGCAAGTGTTAACGCTACCCCAGGGTTGTATGTCTATAGGGAGTTCTCTAAAACAGAATAAATTCATGGTTTAGTAACATATCTCTTTTGATAAGACATAGACATATTCGAATGTTCCATCAAAGGTAAACATTTTTTAAAAGCAATATTAATTTTTTTTAAATGTTTTCCAGTATCATCACTTCTACTGTAAACCTAACATTTAGAATTCTAGACACTTGTAGATTCTGTCATCATGTCTTGCATTCACAAACCAAC